>NC_143582.1:33089027-33324901 GCF_048544385.1 Mastigoproctus giganteus | reverse complement strand
ACCTAACTCACAGTGGTTATGTTGGGAACAGTTAAGCCAGACTGTGGGGGGGGGGGACTGCTCCTTAACCCTTTCACAAGTGAGTTTGCTGAATGTAGTCAGCCTCTCACAGTAAATTTCAGATAGTGGCAGCCTCTGTGGAGTAAGTTTTTTATTTTTTTATATAAATGCTTTAAAATATTTATTTGTTATTTTAACTTAATTGCCCAACAATGGAAGATAATTAATATCACAATTTTTTACAGAAAATTTGTTAAAAAAATTAAAAATTAATTTCCTTTTTTTTTTTCTGCAACAATATCCTCTATATCTATTTATTTTATCAACTTCTGGACTCAAGTTTCAGAGAAATTGTAGAAATTTGGCTTCTGTAAGCACAAATTAGACAACCAAAGTCAACAAGTATGATTCTTCCTCCTCCTCTGATTTTCAAAGCTATCCTTTCATGCTTACAACCTATTGGAAACACAGATGGTATGTACTGGAAAAATTTCAAGACAATTCATAAATTAATGACCACACTGTCTGAAGTGACCTTCAAATTACAGATCTAAGTATATACAGTAGACTTTCAGAATAATGGCACCTTCTCGGATTCACAAGATGCCATTATTTCGATTTTCTGTATCTAGAAAGTTTTATTTTTTATATATTTAATACAAAAATGAGGCTAAATAAGAAATAGAGAGATTAAGAATGCAATTTTATTAACAGCACATAAAAAACAAACATGACAATCCAATGTTATATTTTGCCATTAATACATTCCTACTTACGCCCATTATATTTTCTATTATTATATCAAGTTTGTCACTAAGACTAAGCTTTAATGTTCTTAATTATCTTCTTTTCTTCCCTGTATGAGGGGTTTATTAATTTTAGGAGGTAGTGTAACAGCGCTATAATCCATGATATTAGTACAGAATTCACTTTCAAAATGGTGAATTTAAACAAAAAAAAGTAATCACGTGACTTTGCACTTTTCTTTTTTTGGGCCCTACATGACATCTGCTCTATATGTAAACATCCAATCTCGATGTGCCATTATTTGTGGTGCCATTATTTCGACAGTTTACTGTACTCCTCAGAGCCAATACATGAAAAACAGATCTGTGGATGCACCCCTAAAAGGGTTATAAAGATATTGAGCACTTTTTTGACAATGCCAAATATGCAAAATGTGTTGAACTTGCATTTTTTCCAGAGGGCAGAGAGAAATACTTTTAGCTGATAAGTGCTGGCATTCTGCATTAAATAAAGATCTTTTGTTCTGACATTAATTTCTTACCTTTACCCTTTCCCATTGTACACCAGAACTCAGATAAAGTAGTCTAATATTTTAGGGTAGGATAATTTTTACTATGCTGTGTATTGTATATTATTTTAACATTAACATCACAATTGGTCTCTTCATGCAAATTTGAACTGCACTGAAAGAAAATGAAATCACTGCTTCATTACTACGAGACTAATTCTCCATGCTAAATTTTTAAACCGTTAGCAATTCTTAATCACGAAAGCTTACCTTTGCTAGAGGTGTAATATTTACCCAGTTGCCAGACATCAAATCAAATCTTCCTTCTCCAATCCTTGCTAAAATATCACTTGATGTATCACTTGGGCCATTTGCAAATGGTGTGTGACTAGAATGAGTGAAATGATCACCTTTAATAATTGTAACATGGCCTCAATCTTAATTAAAGACTAAAGACCATATAATATTAAATTATTTGGTCTTTTATTTATATTTTAACACAGCATGGCTCATCTTATTTTCACTGTCAGTGAATTTATAGCAGTGTCAATTGAAAACACTGTTGCACTATTTATTTTACCATAAAAGGAATTTTTAGTAAAGATCTATATTCATATATAAATAACTACAAAAATACATTCTTGTTTTTATCATCTAGCTAAATCCATATAGTAGTTGTGCAAATTTTAGTAACCCTTTAATTAATATAGCAAGTAAAATGCATCATATGGGGTATTAGATTCTTAAATTATGAAATTTGCTACACATGCAAAATTAGCAAGTTAATTTGATACCTTATTACCTCATTTTAATACCTCTGTAACACATTAATTATATTATCCTGCACCCATCACATTTAAGGTACAATTAACAAATTAATTTAGTGTATTAAACATACCGGGTGCAAGAAATTTTAATTCCTGCACCCAGCACATTCAGTACACTGTGTTATAGAGATATAAAAATTGGCTATGAAATTAATATGCTAATTTTTGCATAGTACACTATTTCATATAATTTAACAAATTTACTAATGTCTGCCATTTTGTTGGAGCCTACAGTAGAAGGAGAGTGTAATCACAAAAAAGGAGTACAGTTCGATCATCCTATTCTTCTCCAAAAGGTAAAAACCAAAGACGAGATGAGAGCAGTACGGTCAAACATTCATTCCTGTGATCATAACATATGGTCAAAAAGGCAGTATGGTTGGAGCCTACATTTGGTCCTTGAGGTTGTCGCAGACATTCTCTCAGATATGCCAGACAAGCTGTACTTGCTACCTGGGAGTCTAAAATGCTGACGGAACTGATATACGGGTGACACCCAAGTCAAGTGGATCCAATTTCAGCGAAGTCCGGAAGGTCTGTGACAGCCAAATCCTCTGCTTGCACCTTCACGACGGTGGGATTGTTAGTAATCCTGGGTATAACCTCCATGCATAAGCACATGATGGGTGACCATCCAGGTGTGAACCAACGTAAGCAGGGGTCAAGGTGTGGCGCCCACACCACATGGAGGAATGCCGCCCCTCTGTGTTACCAGGCAGTACTAGGTGGTAGATGACTCATCAACTGATGCAATGCCACCACTTTGCTTATTGGAGGCTTGAAGTGGTGGAACCCATGTTTAGTCTCCACAGCTAAGTTCAAGTCAACCCTTGCCCATCTCTTCCATCATGCAGTATGATTGATGACTTTTGAGGTTATGATGAACATTGTGGCGAGATCCAATCTTCCTTAAATTTCGAGGGTACAGCTTGACAGTGTTCGCAGGCTGGCCAGTAGTTAGTACACAGGACCGAACCTATTGGTAACTCTCTAGGAGACTTCTGGATCAGCTAGTGCAGAGGTGGCCAACGGTCGATCACGACGAATTTATATATAGTCATCCCTCGATTTGTGCACCTTGTGTAATGTAATTTTTGAGATGGTAGATCGCGGCACGTTTTGAAGGAAAAAAGAAGATCACATCACAAATTAAGTAGGCCACTCTTGAGCTAGTCTATAATCTTGCTACCTCTACTCTGCCAGATAGTGACTGGAGGGAGTCCGAGTAGTGTGTATGCGGGGGGGGGGGGCATTTTCGAGGCCACGTAATGGCAAGGATCTGGGTAAATTCTCACCATGTGTACGCCATATCCAAAAATTTCATTACTTCATACAGTATGTCCCACCCACTTTTTCTTACTCTTGCATACACCATGAATTGTGAAACTAATAGAGTAAGCTTATCTACAAAAAGATCTAAACCTCCCAAACACTTACTAATTCATTTCACAAATATACGTGGTCTCAATTCTAATCTCAACTATGTCCATTTCCACTTGCAGTCTGCCAAACCCTGTGTACTTTTAATGACAGAATCTCAGTTATCGGTTGATTCAACTACTGCTCATCTCAGTTGCCGAAACTACTCGCTGTATGATTCCTTTCGCGTCAAAGGTGGTACTTCTGCATATGTCCGTTCCGATATTCCCTGTCAGAGACTTGGTAATTTGGAATCTCGTCTTTTCGATCTTCTCTGGCTTAAAATCTCTCTACCCCATTGTGTCAAATTCATCTGTTGTCTCTACCGTTCTCCCAACTCCACTAATCACTTGGAGCTCTTTGACTTCCTCTCTTTGCAACTTGACATTCTCCAGTCCAACTTTCCTAACAGTGAGGTAATTTTCCTTGGTGATTTTAATGTTCACAACTCCAGCTGGTCGAGATGCTGAGGCTTTTACTATTACTAATGACCTTGCACATATTGTTCATTTACCTACAAGAATACCGGACAATCCTAACCATACAGCCAACACGCTTGATCTTTTTCTCACAAACAACCCTTCTAAGTACACGGTCGAAGTGAGAGTTCCTTTAGGCACCACTTGGCGATTTGCTCTTCTCCAATGGAGCCTTTATCTCATGGCTATTCCCAATCTCGTATTGTTTGAAATTACAAGAATGAAAAATGGGATGACATGCAAGATTTCTTTTCTTCTTTTCCTTGGTCGGATTACTGTTTCAAAACTTCTGATGTTGTTTGCTCAGATCATGTCAGTGAAATTATTCTTGCAGGAATAGAATCCTTTATCCCATACTCCACTTTAAAATTTAGTCCTTTATCTAAACTTGGTTTTCCAATAAATGTGCTAAGGCTATTCAAAGAGAAGAACATTGCATATCATAATTGGCTTGTTTCTAATTCTTCAGTTTCATTTTCTGCCTACACCAAAGCTCGCAACAAGCTAAGAGTAGACAAGCAGACAGGCTAAGAGTAGAAAACTTGCTTCTTGCCCTAATGGTAGCCGAACATTCTGGTCTCTTGCCAAAGCTATTGGCTGCAAGTTTTGCCTATCTCTGCTACCACCTCTGTCCAAACCAGATGGTTCTGTTGTCACTTCAGCCAAGGATAAAGCTGACCTGCTAACATCCCATATTTCTTCCAACTCATGTATTAATGATTTTGGTAAAACACCTCCCACCATTCCCAACACACTCCATTCAATGCCTCCTGTGGTCTTCCGTCAAAAGGATGTCAGAAGGATTTTAACGAATCTTGATGCTAAGAAAGCTCCAGTTCCCGATGGTATTTCTCCACTTGTTCTCAAAACCTGTGCTCCTGAACTTACTCTTGTTCTTTGTCGCCTTTTTTCACTTTCTTATTCCAAAGGTGTTTTTACTTCTGCTTGGAAATTTGCTCATATCCAGCCAGTTCCTAAAAAGGGTGACAAATCCCTTCCATCCAATTATCGTCCCATTGCAATTACTTCTATTCTTTCTAAAGTAATGGAAAAATCAATTAACCGTCAACTTTTAAACTACCTAGAAACCTTCTGTCTAGTCAAAGGTCACCAGTATGGATTCCGTCAGTGTTGATCCACTGGTGATATTTTGGCTTATGTTACCCATTTATGGACTACTTCAATCAAAAAGTTCGGTGAAACACAAGCAGTTGCTCTTGACATCTCAAAGGTTTTCGATCGTGTTTGGCATAAAGGTCTTCTAAACAAGTTTCCATCTTGTGGTTTGCCAACTGTTTTTTGTAATTGGTTATCCAGTTTTCTCTCTATCGCTCACTGAGGGTGGTGGTAGATGGCTCTCTGTCTTCTAACTTTGCCACTAATGCCTGTGTCCCTCAAGGTTCAGTTCTTTCCCCCCACTCTTTTCCTCTTGTATATTAATGACCTTCCATTGACTGGAAATCCTATTCATAGTTTTGCCGATGATAGCACAATACATTCCACTTTCCATTTTAAGAAACCTTGCTCTGCTCGATCAGCTTCAACTTCTCGAAAATCTGCTACCAATTCCTTAAATGCCGATCTTCAGGTAATTCTCCAATGGGGCAAAGACAACTTAGTTAATTTCAACCCTTCTTGTCTTGTCTTGTATCTCGCAAAAAGGATTCTTCTGCTCCTATGCTTATCTTTGGTGACACTCCGATTTCTAGGCAAAATGATATATCTCTTTTGGGGATTACCCTGACTTCTAATCTCTCTTGGCAGAAGCACATTACAAATATTGCTTCCTCTACATCTAAAAAACTTGGTTTTCTCTTTTGCTCTCGTCGTTACTTTTCTTTCAAACAGCTGTTCATGCTTTACAAATCGTAAATCAGCCCCTACCATGGAATATTGTTCCCACATCTGGGGTGGTGCCCCCAAAACCTCTTTCAGGCTTCTTGATTCAGTTTAGAATGGGGCAGTTAGGTTAATTAATGATTCATCTCTAACAGAATCTCTCCACTCACTGTATCTCTTAGACGTACTGTTTCTGCTGCATGCTTCTTCTACAGATACTTCCATGGGCACTGTTCTTCTGAATTGGCTTCTATAATTCCCACTCGCTCTTTCAAAACAGTCCAAACACGTGCCGCCACCAGCCGACATCTTTAATCTTTATTGTATACAAATCCGTTTACTGTCCAACTTCAAACTCGCAGAACCAACTTTTAATCTTCCTCGTTTATTCATTCAACTGGCATTTTCTGGAACAACCTTCCTTCATACGTATTTCCTGAAAATTACAGTCTACAGAAGTTCAAGTCCAATATCAACAAATATCTTCTTTCGTCTTCTCAACCTCCAACCCAAGCATAGTACTAAGTACTATAGTTTCTAATACCTCTCGTGTTTGGGGTTTACATAAAAGAAAAAAATTTTAATTCCTGCATCCAGCACATTCAGTACACTGTGTTATAGAGATATTAAAGTTGGTTATGAAATTAATATGCTAATTTTTGCATGGTGGTACAGTATTTCATATAATTTAACAAATCTACAAATGTCTGCCATTTTGTTGGAGCCTACAATAGAAGGAGAGTGTAATCACGAACAAGGAGTACAGTTCGCTCATCCTATTCTTCTCCAAAAAGTAAAAACCAAAGACAATTAATGAGATGAGGGCAGTACGGTCAAACTTTTTCATTCCTGTGATCATAACATATGGTCAAAAAGCATTGTCAGCTTCAAGAAGGAAAATCGATTTACATTGAACTTTTTTTAAATTTTTAAATTAAATTTTTAATTATGTTCAATTAGTTTTTTTTTGTTTTCAATTTATTTTTTACTGTAATCATTTTGCTGTGTTATATTCATTTTAATTTCTGGAGAGTATCATATGAAAGTGTTCTACATATCATATTGAGGTAAATTTCTCTTATTCTTCTACAAATATTGAAATCAACGTAGAATGTATTAAGCACCACAGCTCTGGTTTATACTTTCAAAAGTTTTTATATTGTAGAATATTTTGTGATAGCTTATGTTATTTGTGATTTGGGAAATATTTCATATTTTTTATTTGCAATATTAAAAATTTATCATGAAAAAAATTTATCCATTATATTTCCCTAGTTGTAAAAAAAAGAAGAATAAAAAAGTGGCACATGTGCCAAGTTTTTATGTGAAACATCCTCACTTTTTTTTTTTTTTTTTTTTTTTTTTTTTTTAGGTATTTTGATTTGTATATATTGATTATGAAATAAGAGCTTTGGTGTCGCAAATATTTTATTGATCATTCACAAATTTCCATAATTTCTGGAAGACAAGATGCAATGGATTTATGATAACTAAAGTAGGAGATGTATACTTGTGATTGCAACGTATTTAAATGTTTGTGGAAAACAGTGTTGACTGAGGTACCCGACTCAGTAGAAATGTAATGAAAATGGGAGACGAAAAAAGAAATTGTTGACAAATATTTGTATTGTTGCAGTCATATGACAAATACTTGTATTGTTGCAATCATACTGCAGTAGTAACTACAGGAAGTATGATTGTGACATCATACTATTCAAAAATTCTAAAAAGTTAGAACTCAAGATGTCATACCAGTCTGCCATTTCATAATGTTATTCTTCATTTCTCTTATACTGGCATAAAAATCTTTTGGGTTCCCTGTCAGAACTAGGAAATTTAATGAGAGGCTCAAGGCAACTACTAGCTTTGTGTGATTTAACTTTCTCTTTATTTTCTTCTTCACTTTCCTCTTTATCTACAGATACTTCCCATTGCTATTTCTTCTGTTATCATATGACATCCAGCCTCATCTTCATATTTTAGCCACTTATATCCCTAAATTAATAGCCTTTTCCCCAAATTGACAGTGTCTCCAATTTCATCTAAATTGATATGAAATATGTCAATCATTTAACAGCATTTGCCATGCATATATGGCTATACTTTGCTTTACTTCATTCCAAATTGTAGCTTAACTACAAATATCGGGACTGTTTCATAAGTTTCTAAACTCTCACAGAAAGAAGATATATTTTTTGTACACTTGTTCTCCCAACCCCAATAATTTGAACTTTCATATGAACGAAAGTTACAGTTTATAACTTACAATTTTCTTCCTTTTTAGGTCACTGAAATTCAAGCCTACATAAATAGAAAAATTGAATGTTGCACTGTAATAAAATATCTTTACACAAGGGGGTGTCACACAAGCTTTGTCACCTCAACTAGCTGGGTTCATGCAACTAGAACACTGAGGCCAACTAGAGTTGTGAACATTAAAATCACCAAAGAAAATTACTGTACCATTTGGAAAGTTAGACTGGAGATAGTCAGGTTTCAAAGAAAGGAAGTCAGAGTTCCAAGTGATTAGTGGTTGGAAGAATGATAGAGGCAACAGATGAATTTGACAGACTGGGTAGAGAGATTACATCAAAAAGAGGAGATTCTGAGTTAGAAAGTCCGACAAGGAATACCAGTATGGACATATGCACAGTACCATCTTTGAAGTGAAAGAAATTATACAGTGGATGGATGGGGCAACTGATATTTCATCTCAGTTGTCTCTTCTATTCACTGTTCAGAAAGTGGAACTTGACAGATCGCAGGTATAAGCGAACATCACTGATATCGGAACTGAGATCACATATATTTGTGAAATGAATGAGGAACATTTTGACCTTTTCATGGATAAGTTTGTTCTATTAGTTTGACTATTCAATCATTCATTAGATAAAGAAAAAGTGGAGGGAGGAATATACAGTAAGCACCGGTTATAGTGATCACGTTTGCAAATTGAATTTTGATTATAATAAGTGAAAATCGACAAATATCCAGAGGCTATAAAAATAAAGATAGAAAGCACAAATTTACACTTTGTTACCAATGGTTTATTACCAGTTAAATGATATGCAAAAATCTAAAGAATATTCCGATTTTTATGTTCCGAACAAAATAAAAATAAATTTATCCACAGGTTATCAAAATAAAAATAAATTTATACTTTAAAATAGTCACTTATTTTAGATTGCTTTAAATTATCACTACAAAGTCTTTTTATATAGATTTTTCAATATTGTATAACAGTCTATATTCAAGATCACTTGCACCAGTTTCTTCCAACCCTCTCCTCAGAACAGCTAGAGCTTCACGAGTTTGCCATTTTGTAACTGGAATTCGTTCGGATTCATCTTCATTTTCCTCCTTGGCGAAATTATCAGTAACAGACTGGGCAATTTCTTCATCTGTTAAAACTGTAGTAACTTGTAGATCACCGTCTATGTCCACCCAATCATTAAACTCCTGTTCACCCATGTCTTCAGGCTTTTCAATGTGATCAGTATCGTGACTTAGTTGCCCATCATGAATAAGTAATCCACATTTTTTTTTTTTTTTTGAAATAGTTGCTAATGCATGTTTCGGAAACTTCATTCCAGCCACTCATTGTCATATGAAGTGCATCTAGAACAGTTATCTGCTGTGTGATATCAGATGATGTTCCCAAACCTTCATCTATAGACTGGATGATTCTTCGCCTCATATCCGATCTATAAAAGGTCTTAAAAGATTTTTATTATTCCTAGTCGAGAGGTTGAATCAGTGATGTGGTATTTGAAGGTAGAAAAACTAATTCAATGTTTTTGAAAGTCATCTTTGGATGAGCTGGGCAGTTGTCCAAAACCAATGCAATTTTTTTGTTTTTCTTATCCAATTTCAAATCCCATTTACAAAGATAATCTTCAAATAAAGAAGCTGTCATCCAAGCATTGGTATTATTGGCAAATTCAACAGGCAGCTGTTTCACTCCTTTAAAACATCTAGGCGATTTACTCTTGCGAATAATGGCTTCATCTTGATTATTCCCATCATGTTGCATGTTAAAAGAACTGTAATCCTGCCCTTGATCTTCTTTCCTGCAGATGCAGAGGAATTTTTAAAAATCATGCAGTGGTCTGGGGTAGCCCTGTAGTACAACCCTGTTTCATCTGTATTAAAAATGTTTTCAGGATTATACACAGTTTGCCAAGAGGTTTTCAACCAGGTATTAGCTGCAGAGCCATCGGAATCCTGTTTTTCTCCGTGAATTTTTTTTGTAAACAATATTATGCCTCTCCTTCCATCTTGTCAGCCATCCATCCATCGCCTTAAACTCTTTGTGTAGTTTTTCAGCAAAATCATTAGCCTTTTGAAGAAGAATGCTACGACTGATTGGCACATTACATGAGCTGGCCTTTTTGAACCAAACAAACAAGCTTTATCTACTGTTTGGTATTTCCCTTCATGCATCCTTTTTAACAATTTTTATAAAAAGGACTGAGGCACTCCTAATTTTCCTGCTGCTTCCCTTTGAGACATATTGCCTAAGTTTAATTTATCATACGTTTCTATAATGACTGACAGTGGTAGTGAATGAAAGGGACTTGGGGGTGGTTGTGCAGGCAGATATGAAGTTCTCTGAGCAGTGCAGACGGGCTGCAAGAGTAGCTCATGGAGTATTGTCAATGATATACAGGAATTTTTCCAGCAGGGATAAGGAGGTGATTATTCCATTGTATAAGGCAATGGTCAGGCCACACCTAGAGTACTGTATACAGGTCTGGAGGCCTCATTTCAAGAAGGATGTAGAGCTGCTGGAACGAGTACAGAGAAGGGCAACAAGATTAGTGAATGGAACAAAGGGGTGCTCTTATGAAGAAAGGCTTAAGTTTTGCAAATTACAGTGTCTGGAGACTAGGCACCAGTGAGGTGATCTGATAGAGGTGTATAAAGCCTTGAATGGTTTGAGCATGCTCAATGCTGATGGGATTCTTCCTCTAGCTCAGAATAATCACCTGAGAGGGCATAAATTCAAATTGAGGAAAGACAAATGTAGGATATACGTGCGGAAATTTGCCTTTAGCCAGTGGGTGGTTGGTTGGTGGAACAGACTTCCATCCCTTATCGTGGAGGTTGATAGCCTAAATAAGTTTAAGGCTCAGCTAGACAGGTATTTTGAACGAACAGAGGGGTGAAGTGGAAGTGGGTTTTTTTTTTTTTTTTTTGGCTGATGCTGCATAAGCTTGCTTTCTTGCATCAAATGCCTCTACTAATGCTAATGCTAATTCGTAACTTATCTTTTACACTCAAATTCACTCTCTCTGTTCACTGACTTTTTTTTGGTAGAAAAATTTAAAACACAGTAAAAAAAGATAAGCGTCAATCAATAACAAAGCACACACAAATTGGAACTAACACGACACATGCAAGTGAGATGAAGTTTAGATGTAGAAATGAACAGCAGATTTCAGCAAAGGGAAAACACATTTCACCATAATAACATGAAAACACATTGGTATTATCGCAAATGAATAAGATAGTTTACTACCCGTTTATTGAGCTAACAGAAAAGTCCAATAAACCGGAAACTACAAATGATTTTTGTTTTATGGTTGTGACCTGCAAAAATGTGCTTTAGAAAAATATCACAGAGGTGTTCAAAATTAATTCTTATAACCGAAAATGTGATTCTAGTAAACGATGAAAGTGTAGTGCATTTTATTGATTTGGATTGGTTCTTCGAAATTTGATTCTATTGAGTGGCTGATTCTAATAACCAGTGATCACTATAACCAGCACTTACTGTATATGAATTAACAAACTCTTTGGATGTCGTATACACACAGCAAGAATACACCTTACTCCTTGACATAACGTGACCTTGACAATGCCTGAGTAGAAGTAGCAAGATTATACTCTAAATGATGCAGGTGGTTTCTAGAGAGAGGCAAATAATTTCTTTCTGGTGGGCTACCCAGTAACCAGCCTGTGGACATTGTTTCAGAGCTGTACTCTCAAAATGTAAGGAATATTGGCTCTCAACCATAATGCCCATCATAACCTCAAGAGACATCACATATACTGCATGAAACCACCTGTAGAAAGCTGCATAGCCAGATAAGCCAGATATGGTTTCAGCAAAAAGCAGCTGCATATAAGCCCAATATCACAGTCACCCATTTGAAAAGCTGTTTGGAATGGGGTTTTCTTTGATTCAAAACTTCATAGTTACATATCTAGACAGAAACTTTTCAGATCCCAAAAACTATTCCACTAGATATGTAGCTATGGAACAAACATGGCTCTCTCACTACCAACTAGAGTCAAAACAATGGACTCATGCTGATTCTCTACTTAAATGGCCAATTGATCTATTCTGCAGTGAAACTGGCAGGCAGGCAAATATAATAGAGTAGATTAACTTCCAAAGGGACAAACAATAAACAGATAATACTATACTATACTGACTTACTAAATTACAAGATGCAATCACGTCAAAGAGGCCAGGAAAGCTGACTAAACTGTTTTGCTTCATGGGATAAAGATGACTGCACTATGACTACACACACTGACTGTTGACATGGCAGCAGTTCATCAGGGTGGCTATGAATTGTTGCCCCACCCACTATACCCTCAAGACAAGACAACACATGTACAAAATCCACACACCTTTAAACCTGTGGCATTGACAGTGTTCTGTTTCACACCCACAATGTATACTACGCAGAGATGGGGTGAACCCCCGGTGCTGTTTGATACTAAACACACTCTATACCCACACAATCCTTTTTTCAGGACATTCAACAAAGCAATTACAAAACTGGGATCATGAATCTGGTGCATCAAGTGCCCTGGTAAAAAGTGCATTCAGTTAAGCATAAATTCAACATCAGATTATAACTCTTTCTATGCTAGGCTAGAAACTTATCAAACAACCCTCAGCACATTTTACATTATAACTTTTAATACTGGCCAAACTTATTTGTCCTCTTGTGTCCTGCTCACCATTAGAATACTGAAAAAACCAAACACTCAATTGTTTCCTTGGACACACTATTACTGTTTGATAAAATTTCAGTGAAAAGATGTGCAGGTGTACTCTCTAACACTTAACAGTGCCTTAATGTTTTTCTTTGCATTTAATTTTTCCTTTTGAATGGTTTTACTTGTTTCACAAAATTAATACGAAACCATTCTGAAAAAAAATTGGAAACTGTATCATTAAATTCTCATTTAGGTCTGATTACTGAGGTTTTATTATAAAATTAATTATTTCCCCTTCCAAAATATATCATACTATGTGCAATATATTTTTGGAGGAGAAATAATTGTTTGTTGTTCACAAACAATTAAGAATGTGCCGTGATAGTCAAGTTTTACTGTTGATAAAGGAGGTGGTCACCTTTGAAAGCTACAGTTGGTTTATCACTTTTAATTTGTAATATTTCTAATTATTTTTAATTATTAGATTTTAATTTTATCTATTATTTTTATCACTTTTAACCCTACAGTTTTCAGTGTATTTTACAACAATATTTTATCCTGTCTTATTTTATCTTATTATTTTAATAGTTTCAGTCAGAGAGACTGTTGGTGTATTCAATTGCAGTTATCATTAGTAATTAGCCATACCACCAGGTAAGAAATACATCAAAATAAAACATAAAAAGGAAAGGCAATTTCAGTTATATTTATAAAGTATTACTGAGACATATCATGCTATATGAAATGTGCACATCTTCAATTAGTTATATATGAGAAGTTAGTAAATCACTATATTCTGTGCTAATATTTAGCAGCAGAAATTGAGCCCCAGATGTGAAACAAGCCTTTTTCAAAATCATGTGCATGCACTAATATAATTTTTTGAAAAGCACGTTACACAGCTTATCTTTGATCCAAATACATGAAATAAGAAAGCATTAGATTTACCTGTGTAGATCTGAATATCAATTTACTCTTAACTCACTTTATACATCATTAAGTTTTGTGGATTTATTCTCCTCTTCTTCAATGACTGAAACATGCAGTTTTCATTTTTCAAAACTTATTTTAAGAGGGAGGATGGTATAACATTGTCATTTTCAAGAATTCCCTTTTGCCAGAATAATACTGTACGTAAAAGATGATATCTCAACTATTTCATATTTTCTTTTGGGAAAAATCAGAGGCAAGTTGTTTCAATGGCCACTTCATAAATTTATGATAGTGATTAATTATACAATATTAGAACTTTTCATGTTTGAAGTGATGAAGTAAATTACCAGAAGAAGCAATTTTCCCATATTAAAAAAAAAAAAAAAAGAAAAACCAACAAATACAAAAATCAACACAACCTCTTGAAAAAACCATGGCACCCATAGGTGCCTCGGTGGATATCACCAATCTAAAGCAACATAATAATAATTGAATAAATTACAAAAAGACCAGTCTCTGTGAAGGAATTAAGATGGACATCCACAAGCATTTCCTTCTTAAGAAAGAATATGATGTAAACACAACAATACCAGTCACAGGATGAAAAAAACAGGTAAACAATGTGGTATCACTTCATGTTCCTTTATCATGATTTATTACTATTGGTACAGACAGTGGAAAATCATGCAACAAAATGAACTTATACAGCAAAAAAAAAAAAAAAAACCCCACCTCATCTATCCAAATCCCTTATAATAATAATATATATATATATATAATAATTCCTTAAATTCATTCAAATTATCCACTTCTGCAACACCAGACAGAAGTTTATTCCAACAATCAATTATCCTCTAAATTTTCACACATCTATTTTGCAACCAACCTTTTAACAATTTAAACTTATGTCTCCTTATGTGTTGTCCAAGAAAGAATAAGGATGCCATCAGCATTAAATTTACTAAATTCATTTAAAGCTTTAAACACTTCAATATATTATTATTTTCACATCAATATATTATGATCAAAGTGGCCTAGTAGTTCCTTAATGCAAGAGAAGTCGCTGCTGATAATAAAATCATGAGAACCTCTCTCTCTCTCTCTCTCTCTCTCTCTCTCTCTCTCTCTCTCTCTCTGATATGCTGGTACAGAAAACAGTTATCCAATACAGTACAGAAAGTTAAAATCTCTCATTCTAAGGTATCGTGATATTTTTCTGTATAGTTGTTCATTACAGTCATCAATCATTTGGCCTATAACATAGTCCTAATCTCATTTTTGTTTTTCGAGGTTGCTTATGTTGACATCACACTGACTGAACACTCATGTCAACTTTCTTCCCTATCTTAGATTCAATGTTCTTAAACAAGAGCACCCTTTTGTTCAACTCACCAATCTCATTTCTCTTCTCTGCACCCATTCCAATAGATCAACATAGTCCAGACTTGTATGCAGTACTCAAGATATGGCCTAACCAATTGCCTTGTACAACAGGATAACTGCCTCCTTATCACTGCTGGCAAAATCCATGTCTGTCTTAGCAGCCCATCTAGACTGCTCAGCGAACTAATATCGGACTGCACAATGACTTTTTCATTTTTCATTCTCCTGGGTGTAGTACCACACAGTTTGTATGTTATTCTGGGATTACTGCTACCCATATGCCAGTACCCTGCATTTGTCAATGTTAAATTTCAATTTCCACTTCTAACCTGATCTGCCTAATTTTTCTAGATCTTGTGGCAGGAGTATACTCTAATTAATGTTATTAACCACCCTACCAACATTTGTATAGCTTGCAAACTTAGATATTAAGCCTGATATTGCCTTCATCGGTATCATTGATAAATACAGGAAACAATGGGGAGCTCCACTAATAACAGTAGTCTAGGAAGAGCAGGAGCCATCAATAATCATTCTGTCTTCTCCCACTCAATCATTCCTTTATTCACAGCAGTAACTTGCTGTGAAAAAGGAATGGTCGAGTGGGAGAAGTATTAGGATAATAGCACAATGCTCCAATTTTTACAGCATTCTTTTATATGGAAGTATCAAAAGGTTTTCTGAAACCTAAGTATATATCAAATTATTTTTTACATCTAGTTCATTTTTTTCAACCTTTGTGACATTCAATCAGATTGTCAGACAATATCACTCCTTAACAAATCCATTTTATACTACAAATCCATGCAGTATAACTTAATTTTTGCTTGATGAATAGATATAACTTAATATCTATTCATCCTGTATTACTTCATTCACCAGTGACTCGCCGACCGGGCTAGCCGAGTGGGTAAAGTACCTGCCCGGCAACCCAAAGGTCGCGGGTTCGATTCCCGCCTCGGGCTTGGATCAAAGTACTGCAAAAACCTTGGGAGGTGCAATATGGCCACAGAAGCCGATGCGCCAACAACTACCAAATAAAAAAAAAAAAAAAAACCAGTGACCATAATTTCTCCATAACAGAAGTAACGCTGATGGGTCTTCTAACTTAATTTTTGCTTGATGAATAGATATAACTTAATATCTATTCATCCCGTATTACTTCATTCACCAGTGACTCCATAATTTCTCCATAACAGAAGTAAACGCTGATGGGTCTTCTAACTTAATTTTTGCTTGATGAATAGATATAACTTAATATCTATTCATCCCGTATTACTTCATTCACCAGTGACTCCATAATTTCTCCATAACAGAAGTAAACGCTGATGGGTCTTCTGCTGCCTCTCTTAATATAATTGAATAGATCCCATAAACCCAATGTGGCTCTTCTTTTTTTTTTTTTCTTTTTTTTTTTTTTTTTTTTTTTTTTTACATTTAGCTTCAATAGTTTCTGTTCCATTTTCTTCTCAGTTATCACAATCATTTAGCTCTCTGTAATAATTTGATACCGTTCTGGGTAGGGCAGGCACTAGTATTTGTAGCACATGAGGCAAAACCTTTTAATGGCACCTAATTCATGCCATATCTTAACACACGCATTATTATATGCAGTAGCAGATCTAGCAATGCCTATTTTAGGTGGCATCTGTGGGAAGTGCCTCACTTGTGCATCCCTAGCACCGGCCCTGGTTCTGAGAATCCCCAGCCTTACAAAATTCTTCAATGTGAGTGAATATAGATGCAAAATATCTATTCAGTCTGTCAACAACATGAGCAGGATTATCAACAGTTAAGCCATTCATATCTAATGGATCAATGTGATACATCCCTTTATTTTTATTGTTTCAATAGTTTCTATAGTATAAGTAAAGTATTTTCTGCTTTTTTTTGCATTCTTTGCCAGAGACTTTTCATATAGCCTTAGCATGCCTAACCTCCTTTGTGACTTGAATGCAGATTAGTTTATATCTACTATAGGCATCTGTATCACCTGATAATTTATGTGCATCCCATGTATTTTTTTTTTTTTTTGCCAGAAGTCTCATCAGTACATCTGATATCCATTTATGTCTAAGCCTTGAACAATATCTCTTAGGTGGTATAAAAAGTCTAGCAGCTTCTACAATTACTTCTCTGATAGCTTCTCATTTATAATTTTTTGTTGATGACATCTTCAGTTAGTCCCACTGCATAAAATTTAAACTGCCAGAGAACACTATAGTCACTATTATAAAAGCAAACACCTTCCCTTTTTTAACTTGACAGTAGTTACATCTTTAAGTAAATCACACTTTAATATACTGTGTTCACTGCCACCTAGTGGTTTTTTTAATTTGCTAATTCTGAATGCATGAATAGTCCCTGCTGATAATCAGATCAAGAGTACTGTTTTCTCTTGTTGCCTCTCTAGCATTCTGGATTAAGAAATTGTCAATCCAGTAAATCGACAAACTTCTTGCTAATGTATGAGTGACCAACTCACAAGTTATCTGTAAAGCTAAATTCCTCCATTATAAGACATTCTGATTTATTAGCCCAATCTAAATCTGTACAGCTGTTTGTTACACTCATTACAGTCATTTGGCCTATAGCACAACTTTCAATTTTTGTTTTTCCAGTGCTTATACAACACCAAACTTATTTATCACTACACTGGCCACCCACGTTAATTGGATGCACTGCCTTACATTTTATGTGCTTCTTAACTAAAAGCACAACTCCTCCCCCCATCCTGTCTGCCTTTCTGTACACAACCAAACTCCCCATATTCAATTTCTGCATCCCTTATGTCTAAGTGACAATGTATCTCCAATATCCCTAAAATGTATAATTCA
Source organism: Mastigoproctus giganteus (assembly GCF_048544385.1). Taxonomy (NCBI): domain Eukaryota; kingdom Metazoa; phylum Arthropoda; class Arachnida; order Uropygi; family Thelyphonidae; genus Mastigoproctus; species Mastigoproctus giganteus. The sequence goes on along the minus strand of NC_143582.1, from coordinate 33,306,972 downwards.
TAATGTAAGCAGTAATTCAAATTCATCAAATTTGAATACTATGCTCCTAGCATTAGTGTACATGCAAGTATACATGAACCTCTTCTTATTCTTAGTAATCCTAACACAGTTCAAGTATTTGCTTGTTCCATGAAGATCCCAAAAGCAGGCTCTGAAATTCATGACACCTTGCTTTCTAGGCTGCTGCATGTCACAATAGAAGCACTGGAAGAATTACTTACATCTCTGCCCAAAGCTTCTGTTAATCTATTAGTCTGTGTATCTCCTAGAAATACCAGTTTTAAAAGTTATTGAACACTGCTTCGGTAAATATTCTTGCACCCTTTCAAGTGTATCTCATCCCTGTTAAAACAGTTTCTCCTGTTAAGTACAGATCACACTGAGAAAAATTGTACTCATGAGACTCAGTCACTTCAGGGCTGAATTGACTGAGAAGGCTCTCATCACATTCTCCATCTTGTCATGTATAGGCAGACATGACTGAATTAGCCAGTCTCAGACAACGGCAGCGTTTTTTTTTTTTTTTTTTTTTCCTCCTGGAAACTCAGGTTTTTGTTCAGCAAACAGAAAATCGACCTCAGAACACATTAAATTTACAGACAATATAAACTGGCGCCTCCATAGCCAGGTGGGAAGAAGCAGCAGTGCGTAGCATAGCACACGCGTCTTGATTAGACCGGGGTTTGAGCCCGTCACCACCAAATACGGAAAGGTCAGGGAATGACCACCGCATATCCCCGGAGCAATATGGCCTTAGTTGCTAATGCTCCTAAAAACCAAATAACAAACAAACAAACAAACAATATAAACTGAGTTACTGATGCTCCTAAAACCCTATTACAACAACAATTCTTAATATCATTAGTACAATATCACATTTTGTGAACTTAAAAGGTGACAGCTGCTCTACAGAAGTTTTTCACCTAGCAGATATACCTTGATCCTATTCCACCTATCCTTTTTACACAATATCTTTTACTCTTCTCTGTTGATAGTCACCGACAACAGCTACTTCCTGCAAGACAAGGGATCTCTACTGTTGAGGATGTTGTTGTGTTGTCTGGTGCTCAAGTGTGGACTCTAGCATTGAGTTGGGCAACTGAGTCTCATATCAATTCTTATGAGGGTATCCATCTGTTCTTTATGTCTTCATACAAACCAATTAGAACAGTGAATTTCTATTTAATCTCCTCATACTCTTTGCAACAAAAAACACACAAAGGTATCCCCTTTGGCTATGTCATATTTTGCTACAGATAAATTTGCAAATAAGCGACAAGTAGCACATTGAATAAAGCCCTGATTCCAGAACTGTGCTTGGTAGTTCTCTCCCAAACCAAAGCATTCTAACTACTTTCAGTTATTTGCTTCATTGTTCTAGTCTAAAGTATGAATTTAGCTGAAATTTAAATTAAAAATACCACACTAAACTAAAATATGCAACTACGATAATAATGCTAACCTATTCTCGAGTTATGCAATAGTAGTAAGTAGATATGCAATAGTAGTAAGTAAGTAGTAAGATAACATATTGTTATAAATTTACTGTTTACAAAATTAATAAAACACTTATAATATTAATTATCTTCTTCTTTATCTTTGCCTTCTTCCCACGTTTATATGGGGTTGGCATTTCCATCCTTAATTCTTTTCCTCCATTCCTTCCTCTCTCCTCCACCCTCTCTCTTTTAAATCATCTGCCACCTTGTCCTTCCATCTCAACTTAGGTCTCCCCTCTTCCCTATCACCTCCAACTTTTCGCACCTCTTCCCCACATACTCCTCACTTCTTCGTTCCACATGTCCAAGCCACCTCACAACCTAGATTCCTACATTTTTTTACTCTGAGGCCTCACCTTAACCATACCTCTGATGTAGTCATTTCTTATCCTGTCCTTCCTCGTCACACCACACATCCATCTTAACAACATCCTCATCTCCGCCACTTCCATCTTCTCCTAGGCCCTTGTAATCGCCCATGTCTCAGCACCATCCATCAATGTGGGTCTAACCACAGTTTTATACAATCTTCCCTTCATTCTGCAATTTAATTTCTTATCACACAGCACCCCACTCATCTTTCTCCAGTTCAACCATCCACATTGCACTCTATGCCGTATTTCTGCACTCAATCCTCCATCTCTCTCAATGTTCGATCCCAGATACTTAAATTTCAAAACTGATTGTAGCTTTTCCTCCTGCAGTTTTATAGAGTTCTCATCTTCTTCATTCAATGCCATATATTCCTTTGTTCTGATTATCCTCATGCCTCTCTCTTCCAACGCTTTCCTCCATTCCCTTCTCTACCTTTCCTTGGGATGGTTCGCACAGTACGATATCGTCGGTGAACAGCATTCTCCAATGGTGCTCTACTCTTCATGTCTCTCACCAACACATCCATTACCAGATCGAACAGATATGGGCTGAGAGCTGATCCCTGGTGCAGTCCAACTACTACAGAGACCCCCTCAGTCATACCTACACTACTCTTAACCTGAGTCACCGCTCCCTCGTACATTTCCTTCACAAGCCTTACGTATTGTCTGATGCACCCTTCTCCCTCATGCATCTCCATACCTCTTGTCTAAGCACTCTATCTTATGCTTTTTCCAGGTCTATGAACACCATATGCAACTCTACTTGCATCCCCCTGTACCTTTCCATTACCTGCCTTAAAGCAAAGATGACACCTGTTGTTCCTCTTCCCTGCATGAAACCGAACTGTTCCTCTCCTATTTCTGTCTCCTGCCTTATCCTTCCACAATTCTTTCCCAGATCTTCATCGAATGAGACATTAACTTTATTCCCCTGTAGTTCCCACATTCCTGCACATCACCCTTTCCTTTATAGACTGGCACAAGTATACTTTCCTTCCACTCATCTGGTATCCTCTCCTGCTGCAAGTTTTTCCATAAGGTCCCATAAGATATCGATCCCTTCTTCGCCCATACTTCTCCATACCTCTACTGGTATCTGATTAGCACCTGCTGCTTTCTACCTCTTCATTTTTCTGAGTGCACTTTCCACTTCTTTCCTGCTTATGCCTTCCACTACTCTTTCATTCGTCTCTCCATTCTTGCATAATGCTCTTGGGTTTTCCTCATTTAATAACTTCTTAAAATAGTCTTTCCACCTTTCCTTAACCTTTTCCTAGTCCTGTATCACCACTCCCCTCTCATCTTTTATCTGTTTTATTGATGAGAAGTCTTTTGATGCCTTGTCTAGCTTTGACTATTCTCATCAACTGTCTATCCCCATCTTTCCTTTTCCAGTTTAGGCCTCATCCACTGCCTTCGCCATTGCCACAGCCCTTTTTGCCTCCTTATTTGCTAATTTATATGCTTCTTTATCTTCCTGGCTACCTGTTAAATTCCATATTTTCTTTCATCTCTTTCTTTTTTATCACAGATTGCACTTCCTCATTCCACCGCCAAGCCTCCTTTCCCTCCGGATGTTTTCCCTTTCCTGATGTTTTCCCCAACAACTCTTCTCCAACTTTCCTTATGATACAACTATTTAACTTCCACCACTCTTGCACGTCTTCCGGTAACTTTATTACTTTTAGCACCTTTTCCCTAAACTCCTTCCTCAAACCCTCCTCTTTCAACCTCCACCATTTTATCCTTTTCTCCCTGTCTTGAATATTCCTACTTTTGTCCGCTGCAACCTCCCAATCAACCACAAGCATCTATTGTGCAGACACACTCTCTCCATTTATCACCTTGCTGTTCCTCATTTCTTTTAGATGCCTCCTACAGCACATGATATAGTCAATCTGGCTTATCCTTTTCCCACTCTTGTATGTTATCAGCTGGCTTTTTCTTTTCGAAGTAGGTGTTAACTATCGCCAGGTCGAATGCCACTGCATGTTCTACTATCCTCTCCCCTTCTCTATTTCTTTCCCCAATACTCTACCTTCCATACACTCTTTCTTCCTCTCTCTTACTTCTTCCTAAATGTCCTTTTAAATTGCCTCCAACAATCAACTTCTCTTTCTCACGTATCACCATGACCACTTGATCCATTTCCATCCAAAAACCATCCTTTTCTTCTTCCCCGCATCCTACTTGCGGGGCATATGTACATACTATTGTGGTCAAGTGTCCACCCACTTCCAGTTTGATGCTCATAATCCTGTCGCTCCTTCTGTTAACCTCACACACTCCATCCTTTAACTCCTTATCAACTACAATACCTACTCCATTTCTTCCTCTCTCATCCGCTCCCCTAAAGAACTTGTACCCTTCACCGAGCTCTTTTGCTTTATTTCCCTTCCACCTTGTCGGCATAGGATCTTCACTCTTCTTCTTTGCATCAAATCCACAATCTCTCTACTCTTTCCATTCGTCATCCCAATGCTCAATGATCCTATTCTAACACTTTTCATCCTCTTCTTCTCTAGCTGGACTGTCTTTAACCGAAAATGTCCTTTGTTCGGTAGCCCTGACCCTTTTCTCACAGTTTACGAGCGATGTGACTGCGTGTCGCTTATGGGATATGCCCTAGCTGTTCCACATCCATTTTCTATCATTCTATCATTTTCTTTTGTTTTTGGCATAGTTTTTACAGCCGGATGCCCTTCCTGACGCCACCCTCATCATTTATCCGGGCTTGGGACCGGCACCTACTGAGGCTGGCTCGCACCCCCCTTCCCCCCCTCGGTGGCTATGTACTTCTAATATTAATTATACTCCTACTGAATTACATAAAAAATAATAAATATCATTTGTCATTCTCATACAGAACAATGGTGGTAGAAATTCTCTCCTACTTCTACTCTTATTTTTTAGAAATTTCCAAGGCAAATAAAAAAAAAAAAAACAATTTCAGCTGCTTTATCAGATAAATAAATAAATACTACACTACTAATTTTTTTAACAGAATGATGAAAAAAAAATTTTTTAATTATAAAAAGTATTTTCACAACAAATAACCACCTAATATTCTCTCTTTCAACAAATAAGATTAGTTTTTCTCCAGTTTTTTGTTTTTACATGGTATATTGAGTTATTTTTTGATGAAAGAAATTCCAAATAGTTATTGGAAAAAAATAATCAAAAAGCTGTTCATAACTAGTCAAGAACAGCTTTTTTGTTATAATTCTTACCCAGCAAGCATAGTATATAACAATACACCCATGCTCCAGATGTCACAAGCTTCATCATATCCCTGCTTTTTAAGAACTTCTGGAGCTACAAAGTTTGCTGTATAACAAGGAGTCATTAGTAGTCCATTCTCTGCTCTTATCTGTTTAGCAAATCCAAAATCACAAATTCGTAAAGACTCTGGATTTCCCACTTCATCAGCATACATGATATTGGATGGTTTAAGGTCTCTATGTACAACCTGCAAAAAAAATAAATTACACATATGAAACTTTTAAAAACAAGAAATCATTCAGAAAAATAATCATGACATGTACTTTTCTAGGACCATATCTAATATGAAAAATTTATAGTTTGTAGTTTAAAAATCAGTTTATAATATTACAAAAATTAGCAGCATAGAATCTTACCCCATTTTCGTGAAGGTACTTTACAGTTCGTGCAATGACTTCTAATACAGCACTTGCTTCCTTTTCACTAAAATACTTCTTACTGAGAATCCTGTCTAGGAGTTCAGCACCTTGTAACAATTCCATGACTAAATACACTGAATTAATATCTTCATATACCTAAAACAAAGTACCCATAAATATCTAAACTTTAAGCTATTTCCAATTAATGAAAATAAAAAAATGTACGATATCTGCAATTTATTTGAATAACTGAATTTTTTTCTTCTTTTAAATTTCTCCCTTTACTTAAAACCCAATGGACTATTTTATTAAATCAGCACCTGATTCTTACTGTTGAATCGGGTGCCAAGTTAATCTCAGTTAAAAAAAAAAAAACCCACTGAACTTTCCAGGCAACACTTTGTTTCTATTAGTCCCTTAACTAAGAAAAATTATCTTTTACAGTAAGGCACAAAAAGAGCATATAATTCAGTCAGTACAGCACAATAATTCAGTCCAAAATTTGGACTGAGTTTACACACTTAAATTCTCTAGAAATTCCCACAGTTTAGAATCTATAATGGGTAAACAAAAAAGAATTTCATAGCAAAATCTACATTAAATAACAACCAATTTCTTCCTGGAAAGTGAAGCATGACATTCAAGATACACAATTCTGCATTTTCCAAAAAAAAAAGTTAATAACATTTAAAACACTTCATACTGAATACTTACAGGTACAAATATTTTGTTGTCTGACACTATTAGTAATTGTTTTAATTACTGTTAATTCTTGACCTATCTTTCAGCCTGTATCTTTCTTTGCTGTTCTGCAATCTCACTACCTACTGCCAATGTTCAGAAACTTATAATACAGAAGTAAAGAACAAGTGCTGGAATGTTTCTTTCAAATTAATAATAAATAATTAATGCACATCCTACAATGCAATGAAAAATTTATTGCATAACATTATGATCACATTAAACTATATTTTATAGTTATATGCTTAAGTTTTACACCCTGAAAGTACTTTATTTATTTAGTTTTTGTGTTCTGGTCAGTGACATAACATTGATTACATACTCAAGTGAGGCTTTTGCCAACCCATGCATATGTATATGAGAGCTATATATATTTTTTTTATAGCTCTTATATGCTTAAGGCATTTGCTCTAAATTTCCTTAGGCGTAGTACTGGTTATTTGAAAGTGTTGTATTCTCAGACATAAATGAATAATTAATACTACTTTTAAAAATAAAATCATATAGTATAGGATGAGACCACGAGACTACATAATTTAAAGCAGCAGTGGCCTTCACATGTAACTGTAAAAATTACATATGAAGAAATTTTAAGAAAGAAAACTTTATCTGCACAAAGCAATCTTCTACATTTTAAAACTGAAACAGAACAATATTTTATATGAAGCCAATAGTGATACTAATTCCATTCTGTTCCACCCTCGACAATAATAGCAGCCGTAACCTCACTTTTCCACAACCACAAAAACAAAGTACCAATATGACCATTTGGTACTTTGGTACACAAGTACCATTGTGTACTGAAGAACAGTGAATAAATAAACAGTTTGAAAAAATTATAAAAAACATTTAATGTTTTTTATAATTTAATGTACTGTGCAAACTATCCCAAGGAAAGGTAGAGAAGAAATTGGAGGAATGGAGGAAAGCGTTGGAAGAGAGAGGCATGAGGATAATCAGAACAAAGACAGAATATATGGCATTGAATGGAGAAGATGAGAGTTCTATAAAACTGCAGGAGGAAAAGCTACAATCAGTTTTGAAATTTAAGTATCTGGGATCAAACATTAAGAGGGATGGAGGATTGAGCGCAGAAATACAGCATATAGTGGCAATGTGGATGGTTGAACTGGAGAAAGATGAGTGGGGTCTGTGTGATAAGAAAGTAAATTGCAGAATGAAGGGAAGATTGTATAAAACTGTGGTTAGACCCACATTGATGTACGGTGCTGAGACATGGGCGATTACAAGGGCCCAGGAGAAGATGGAAGTGGCGGAGATGAGGATGCTAAGATGGATGTGTGATGTGACAAGGAAGGACAGAATAAGAAATGACTACATCAGAGGTACGGTTAAGGTGGGCCTCTGAGTAAAAAAAAAATGCAGGAATCTAGGTTGAGGTGGCCTGGACATGTGGAACGAAGAAGTAGTAGTAGTAGTAGCAGCATCAGGCCAAAAAAAAAAAAAAAAATCACACCATTCCCTCCAAATGCCTGTCCAGTTCCTCCTTAAATTTATTCAACCTATCAACTTCCACAACGACAGATGGAAGTTTGTTCCAGCAATTAACCAACCGCTAGCTAAAGGCAAATTTCCGCACATCTGTTCTACATCTGTCTTTTCTTAATTTGAATTTATGCCCCCTTAGGTTCGTAATCTGAACAAGTGGAAGAATCCCATCAGAATTCAGCGTGCTGAACCCATTCAAGGCATTATACACCTCAATCAGATCACCGTGCAGGTACCTAGTTTCCAGCCACTGCAATTTGCAGAACTTAAGCCTCTCTTGATAAGAGGATCCCTTCATTCCCCTCAACAATCTTGTTGCCCTTCTCTGTACACGCTCAAGTAAATCTACATCCTTCCTAAAATGAGGCCTCCAGACCTGTAACGCAGTACTCGAGGCGTGGCCTGACCATTGCCTTATACAGAGGGATAATCACCTCCTTTTCCCTGCTAGCAAAATTCCTATATATCATTGACAAAACCCCATGACCTGCCCTGGCAGCCTGACTGCACTGCTCAGAAAACTTCATATCTGCCTGCACAATTACTCCCAGGTCTTTTTCATTTTCTACCACCTTAAGTGTAGTACCACACAGTTGGTACGTTTCTCTGGGGTTACTTCTACCCATATGCAGTACTTTGCATTTGTCAAGGTTAAACTTCAGTTGCCACTTCTTAGCCAATCTGCCCAAATTATCTAGATCCTGTTGCAGTAGCACACTGCCATTACTGTCATTAACAACCCTGCCAACCTTTGTATCATCTGCAAACTTCGACACTAAGCCTGATATACCTTCATCAATTTCATTGATAAATATACAAAACAACAGTGGACCCAACACCGAACCCTGTGGGACTCCACTAATAACATTAGTCCAAGAAGAGCAGCACCCATTGATTACCACCCTCTGTCTTCTCCCACTTAACCATCCTTTTATCCATTGTAGCGACTTACCCTTAATACCATTCTGCTCCAATTTGTACAATAGTCTTCCATGCGCAACAGTGTCAAAAGCTTTCCTGAAATCCAAATATATGATATCAAAATTATTTTTTGTATCCAGTTCCTTTGTAACCACGTCATAATATCCTATCAAATTTGTCAGACAAGACTTTCCCTTAACAAACCCATGCTGTGTCTGAATTATTGCTGCAGTCTTGTCTAGATGATCCTGCAATGCATCTTTAACCAGCGACTCCATTATTTTACCCGGAACAGAAGTTACACTAACTGGTCTGTAATTACTCGTGTCACCCTTCGATCCCCCTTTGTGAATTGGGGATACATTTGCACATCTCCAATCCGTGGGAACCTCCCCTGAGTCCAAGGATGCTCTCGTAATTATGGCTAAGGGTTTGCTTAGTTGCTTTGCCGCCTCCTTTAATATAACTGGATAGATCCCATCCACCCCAGGTGCTTTTCTTACGTTTAACTTCAACAGTTTCTCTTCCACTTTGCTCTCAGTTATTACAAAATCGTTAAGTATCCTGCTACAATTTGATAACCTTCTGCCATTTTCAAACCTTAATAATGCCTCACGTGTGAATGTAGATGCAAAATACTCATTCAGTTTGTTTGCTAACTGAGCAGGATCATCAACAGTCGAACCATCGATGTCAAGTGGACCAATCAGATTCATCCCCTTCCTTTTAGAGTTTATATAAGTAAAGAAATCTTGCTGTTTTTCTTAGCATCTTTTGCCAAGGATTTCTCGGAAACTGCCTTCGCCTGCCTAACCTCCTTTGTAACTTGGTTACAGATCAACTTGTAGCTATCATAGGCTTCTGTGTCACGTGTTAATTTGTATGCATCCCATGCATTTTTCTTCTCTGTTACGAGTCTCATTAGTTCATTTGACAACTATTTAGGCCTAAACCTTGAACAATATCTCTTAATAGGTATAAAACTTTTAGTAGCATCCACGATTAATTCCTTGAATGCTTCCCACTTAGAATTTACTGTTGGTAACATCATCAGTTGATTCCACTGTACAGAATTTAAAAACTGTCGGAGACCACTGTACTCGCCTTTACGGAAGCAAAAACCCTTTCCTTTACCCCTGATGGTAATTAAATCTTTAAGTAAATCCCACATTAGTACACTGTGATCACTGCCACCTAGTGGTTCTTTCATCTGCACATTCCTAATACATGAATGATCACTGCTGATAACCAGATCAAGAGTATTACTTTCTCTGGTTGCCTCTCGAACATGCTGCTGCAGAAAACAATCATCCAATAAATCCACAAATGTCTGACTAGTGTGTGAGTGCCCAACCCACAAGTTGCAGTCAATATCTGGGAAGTTGAAATCCCCCATTATAAGACATTCCGATTTACTAGCCCACTCTATTTCTCTGTACAATTGTTCATTGTACTCATTCGAGTCATTAGGCCTATAACACACTCCTACTCTTATTTTTGCTTTCGCAGTGCTTATGTCACACCAAAATGACTCAACAGTGCACTGTTCATCTATATCAACTGGATGCACTTCTTTTGATTTTATGTTTTTCTTAATTAACAGCATAACACCTCCTCCCTTCCTATCCTATCTATCCTTTCTGTACACATTGTACTCCCCAAATTCCAGTTCGACATTCCTTATATCAGTGTGACACTATGTCTCTGATATCCCAACAATATCTGCCTTTGATGTCTTGACCAACAGTTCAAATTCATCAAATTTATTTACTATACTTCTAGCATTGGTATACATGCAAGCATACATGCTCCTACTCCTATTCTTTGTTACCCTAACACATCCCATATACCCACCCGTTCCACGATGACCGCCACCCGTCCCTGAAACCCCCAACACCCCAGGTCGCTACTTATTCTAATAGAAGTTGTGCAAAAAGTGAGGAGTATGTGGGGAAGAGGTGCAAAAGTTGGAGGTGATAGGGAAGAGGGGGAGACCTAAGCTGAGATGGAAGGACAAGGTTATTCAGGAAGGGGAATGCCAGAGGTGAAGTAAATTCTGGCAGTGAGCTAGATGATTTTGTAATAACTGAGAGGAAAGAGGAGGAGAAATTGTTGAGGATAAACATAAAAAAGGCACCTGGGGTGGATGGGATCTATCCAGTTATATTAAAGGAGGCAGCAAAGGAAGTAAGAAAACCCTTAGCCATAATTATGAGAGCTTCTTTGGACTCAGGGGAGGTACCCATAGACTGGTGATGTGAAAATGTGATCCCAATTCACAAAGGAGGATCAAAGGCTGACACAAGTAATTATAGACCTGCGAGTTTAACTTCTGTTCCAGGAAAATTAATGGAGCCACTGGTTAAAGAAGCACTGCAGGATCATCTAGACAAGACTTCAGTTATAGCTCAGGCACAGCATAGTTTTGTTAAGGGAAAGTCTTGCCTGACCAATCTGATTGGATACTATGATGTAGTCACAAAAGAACTGGATGCAGGGAATAACTTTGATATTATATATTTGGATCTTAGAAAGGGTTTTGATACTGTTGCACATGGAAGACTGCTGCACAAATTGGAGCAGTGTGGCATTGGAGGCAAATTGCTGCTATGGATAAAGGGATGGTTGAGGGGGAGAAGACAGAGAGTGGTAATCAATGGACACTGCTCATCGTGGACTAATGTTATTAGTGGAGTCCCTCAGGGTTCAGTGTTGGGTCCATTATTGTTTTCTGTATTTATAAATGATATTGATGATGATATATCAAGCTTAATGTCCAAGTGTGCAGACGATACAAAGGTTGGCAGGGTTGTTAAGGACACTACTGACGCTATGCTGCTGCAAAAGGATCTGGAAAGGTTGAGCAGATGAGCTGAGAGGTGGCAAATGAAGTTTAACATTGACAAATCTAAAGTACTACATATGGGAAACAGCAACCCCAGAGCAACGTATCAACTCTGTGGTACTACACTGACAGTGGTAGAAAATGAAAAGGACCTGGGGGTAATTGTGCAGGCAGATATTAAGTTCTCTGAGCAGTGCAGACAGGCTGCAAGAGTAGCTCATGGTGTCTTGTCAATGATATACAGGAATTTTTCTAGCAGGGATAAGGAGGTGATTATTCCCTTGTATAAGGCAATGGTTAGGCCACACCTTGAGTACTGTATACAGGTCTGGAGGCCTCATTTCAAGAAGGATGTAAAGCTGCTGGAACGCGGTACAGAGAAGGGCAACAAGATTAGTGAATGGAACAAAGGGTTGCTGTTACAAAGAAATGCTTAAATTTTGCAAATTACAGTGTCTGGAGACTAGGCACCAGCAAGGTGATCTGATAGAGGTGTATAAAGCCCTGAATGGTTTGAGCATGCTCAATGCTGATGGGATTCTTCCTCTTGCTCAGAATAATCACCTGAGAGGGCATAAATTCAGATTGAGGAAAGACAGATGTGCAGAAATTTGGCTTTAGCCAGCGGGTAGTTGGAACAGACTTCCATCCCTTTTTGTGGAAGTTGATAGCCTAAATAAATTTAAGGCTCAGATGGACAGGTATTTCGAACGAACGGAGGGGTGAAATGGAAGTGGTGTTTTTTTTTTTTTTTTTGCTGATGCTGCATAAGCTTGCTTTCTTGCATCATGTGCCTCTACTAATGCTAATGGTGGCAGAGGATTTAAAAGAGAGAGGATGGAGGAGAGAAGAAGGAATGGAGGAAAAGAATTAAGGATGGAAATGCCAACCCTATATAAATATGGGAAGAAGGCAAAGATAAAGAAGAAGATAAAAAACATTATAAAAAATTATAACAAACATTTTAAAAAGTATTTTTTAAAGCAAATCAATCCTTAGGTAAATAGCCCCTTCCCTTCCCATCTTTTGCAATAGCAAATAGTTAGCAGAATTTTACACAAAAAATTGTAAAAAAATTAAGCAAGTATACAAGACCACAAATCAAAATCACACACAAGATGGGGATATTGCTATTTTCCAATAACTAAATCAAAACCAGACAGTACATCATGTGTTTGACATATGCTATAATCAGTGTCAACAATGAGCAGAATCACTTAACAATCGCCAAGAAAGACATTTATAATAAATTTGGTAGCTCCATATTTTAAAAACCTAGCACACAGGTGAATCTAAAATCAAATGTCCGAAATCTAGAAGAAATTTCTGAATTTACCATTACTATATATTGAATGCCCTTTTCTGAATTATAAAGATATATCTAGGTTTGGGTGAAGCAACATAACTTGATTACTATCACTTACTACCCTTTCATCAGCAAACTTTGACATCATACTTGTTATACCTTTCAATATCACAAATAAATATTAGAAACAACAAGGGGGGACCCAATACTGAAACTTATGTGATCCCACTCATGACCATAGTCCACTCAGAGCAATAGCCATTTATAGCTGCCCTTTACCTGCATTCATTTAACCAACCTTTAATCCACTGTACTACCTTCTCATCAAATGGAACAATGCCCCAGTTTATATAAAAGGTGCTGAAGTGTAGGTATATCAAAGGACTTAGTGTAGTATAAAATGTGATTCTTCCTCTTGCTCAGATTACGAACCTGAGGGAGCATAAATTCAAATTGAGGAAAGACAGTTATAGAATAGATCTGGAAATTTGCCTTTAGGTAGCAGGTAGTTGATCTGGAAGTTCATAGCTTAAATAAATTCAAGGAAGAACTGGACAAACTTTTAGAGAGAATGGATGGGTGAAATGGGAAAGGGTTTTTTTTATATCTTTATATATCTTTTATATCTTTATATCCGACTGTCTTATATCTTTAAAATTAGTGTTAATTAGTATTAATTTCTGAATAAAAATGTAGCAAATCATTCTTTAGTCATTCCATCATGTGAAACTGATAATATTCTGCAAGACTGGACCTTTCTTAACAAGGCTGCACAAACTCAGTTTCCGTCTGTTGTTTTTGGAAAATACAGTACAGTAATGTTAGAAAAGTTGTGTTGAAGTAGGTAATAATGAAACCTACCAGATTTTTATGGAAAAAAAACATTCCTTGACCTGTAAAAGTCTACTTCATCCAAGAAATCTGTTAGTATGGAAAAACCACTTCTGAAAATGATTGTTCCCATGTGTTGTGAAAAATATATCATTCAAAAAAATTTCAGAATATGTAATAATCAATGATTATTACATATTCTGAAAGTAGTTGCGCAAACAAAAATGAAAGAAATATACAAAACAGTGGCAATTCAAAAGTACCCAATGATGAAATTACAAACCAAATTAAAAAAAAAAAAAAAAAAAAACAGATTTGTCAATTTTTATCAGGGAAAACCAAATCCAGAATTTGGCATTGAAGTTAATTTTAAATATCATATATCACACACACAATTTTTACTAGATTTGCTAATAATCCGATTCAAAGTTTGAATGCCAGTGTGAATGCCAACCCACAAATTCCAGTCAATGTCTGGAAAATTAAAATCCTCCATTTTAAGACATTTCAATTTACTGGCCATTATATATGTCTTTACAGCTGTTCATTATACCCACTGCAGTCACTTGAACTATACCATAATTCTACTTTCATTTTACCAGTGCTTATGTCACAAAACTGAATATACATTAAACTGGCTACCCATATCAAATGGGAGTGCTACTTAATCAAAAGCATAAATCATCCTCCCTCCCTCCCTTCAACTGTCTGTCCTTTCTCCATAAGGTTCCACAAATATTTGCCAGTAATCAAGTGTCTCGAGTTCAGCCACACTTCAGATTTCTCTACTCAGGCTGATACTACATGTAGCCACTATGATGAAAAGGGACACATATAATATATAAGGAGTGCCCAAATAAAAAAAAAAACAGCCAGCTCAATGTGCCAACTGTAAGGTGGCCAGAAAAACCATACAACCACAGTGTAAGGGATTCCAAATGTCAAATTTACAAAAAGGCAGCAGAGCAAATGAAAAACAAAACCAATTACATATAGATATATATATATATATATATATATATATATATACTATATATATATATATATATATCCTAAACAACACTGTACCAAAGAGCTAAAAATCACATGATTAAATGTCATTCTCTAGGATCATGGTTGACCAGGTCAGGCTCAAAGTCAACAAAGAAAATATGGATCCATGTGTCCAAGAACCATATATCCTTAGGAAGAATCCAAAGGTATCCACATACAGTGATTGACTACAACACAGAGACAACTTGGACAGTGACTGTAGTCAGAAATCCTAACTTAGTAGTCACTAATATCAGCAAACTGTGTAATCCTCATGCTGCAAGTCACCAGTGTACATGGCACAAGCTACATCATCTCCTTATACTGCCACCCAGGTCAGGACATTAGATTGTTTCTACTATATCTGCAGTCAGCAATTGACCTTTTTCCAACTCAAAAGCTCATCATCACAATAGATGCAAATATCTCATCACAACTATGGCACAGAGTAATAGTATGCAAAATGTATCACACTTAGAATTCATCTTAGCTACTGGTCTCATAGTACTTAACTTCCCAAACCATCTGGCAGCCTTCAGCAATACACAGAGAAAGCAATACTGATGTCTTGGTAAAATTGGCATTAGCAAGAAAAATTCAGGGCTGGTCAGTCACAGAGATGACAGGACAACCAATGACCACAGAGTTATCACTTTCACTCTCATGGACAGATAAAGATAAATCAGCCCCAGTACCAAAAGAAATCAGCAGATTCCTCTTTATTTTAACATTCCAGGTGTTAAGTGGAACTTGCACAATTGGTCACTCTCACACTAGCAGGCTCGTGACTTTATTGGAGGAGCAACATTCTTGATCTGGTTAATAGCAGTAATTCTTCACACATTAAGAATCTGCAGATAAAAGAACCACTAGGTGGCAGTGATCACAAAGTGTACTGATGTGGGATTTACTTAAATATGTAACTAATATCAAGGGTAAAGGGAAGGGCTTTTGCTTTCGTAAAGGTGACTACAGTGGTGTCTCATACAGTTTTTAAATTTTATACAGTGGTACCAACTAATGATGATACCAACAGTGAAATTGCATTATTTTCACTGTCTTCCCCCATGCATTCCAGCTCTAACATTTAAAAAAAAATTACTGGTTGAAATGTGATTTCAAAAATTATTTATTTTCGGGTTTACATGAGATAATATATAAAATACTGTGACAAAACAGTTTAAAAGCCATAATGCAATATTTCTTTCATTTAAGAGCAAGTTACTGCTATTGGAAGAATTGGATTGGATTTTTCTGGCGCATTAGCAGCAGTAGCTATTATGCACCAAGACAAAGGTAAAAATAGATTCCAGTAACTTTGAAAGAGGTTACCTGGTCAAAAGATTAGGTATAAGTTTAAAGAGGCAGTATATATTCTAAAAAGATAAAGCTTATTTTATATACATGTACACAGTATATAAATTAGTAAGCTGTAAAAAACTAAAAAGAGCTGACACCTTGTCATGGTCGGATAAAATCTGACTGAGTGTATAAGGCTCAGTCAGATGGTTAAAAGCAGTAAAGCACATATTAAAATCTGGGCACTCGATTAAAATATGTTTCAGGGATAAAACTGTATCACAGGACTCGCGCATAGGAGAGTCATTAGTTCTCAGCAAGAAAGAATGTGTCAGCTGACTGTGTCTTATGCTGGGTCCGAGCAAGAACAACTTCCTCCTTACGATTCCTGAACAGACTAGACTGCTACAGTTAAATTGCAGGCTTTATCTTATGTAATTTATTTGTAGTCTGTCTACTCCATGAATCCTGCCATTGGGAGTATATCTTTTGGTGTATTATTTACCTGTAGTCTGTATAGGGGACTGACAGGCAACAATTATTAGGGAATTGCTGATTTGCCTGCAGTGTCAGCCAAATCATTTACCCTAATCCTGATGTGGCTATTGTATTCACGTTTATGGAAAGAGTGAATCTTCTACTGAACTTGAGACAGAACTGGGTGAGGATTATATCTCACAGATAATAAAGTCTATAAGACGCTCAAAGAATCACAATATAAAATGAACCGTTGGTGCTGGTATTCACTAATGTGGTCCAGGGCTAACTCAATAGTGTGCAGTTCTGCAGTAAATATGCTGCATTCAGAGAGAATCTGCTCTGATATGGTGGTGTCCAGAAAGACAGCAGGAGATCCTACATATGATTCCGACTTCAAGCAATCTGTGTAAACTGGCACAAAGTCAGAATGTTCAGCTCGGTATGTTGAATAGCGCTGTAGGTAGACAGACGATGGAGTATTTGACTTTCTCTAGTTTTTGAGGAAAAGTTGCATGTTGGAACATGAGCATGCCAGGGTGGAATGGGCTGCTTTGGTATTTGGGCAGCCTTGTCTACCTTGATTTCAAGTTCTCTGGTTAGCTCTTGGACACAAATACCAAAAGGACAATTGGCAGTCTGATGGACGTTGTATAAAAACTTTCCCATCGTGGCTCAAAAACAGATGTCTACAAATGATGGTTTGGCAGGGATTTCAGTTTGAAATCATACTTTAGAGACAACTGCTTACATTGAAGCAATAACAGTGGTTCATGTGCTTCAATGTATAGGCTCTGGAGGGGAGATGTTCGATATGCTCCAGTAGTGAGACGGATAGCTTGATGATGAATAGGGTCCAGCTATCGAAGTACACTACTTCTGGCTGACGAATATACTTGGGACCTGTAGTCAAGTTTGGATCATACTAGTGCACAGTAAATCCATAATAGGGTGCATCGGTCCGCAGCCCAAAATGTAAAGGAGAGACAGCGGAGAATATTTAGGTCTCTCGTGCACTTGGTACGGAGTTGATGGATGTGTTTCAGGAAGGTCAACTTTTTATCAAATACAAGTCCCAATAATTTTGTGTCTTGCACTACTGGAATAGCATTTTGTCCAAGCTTCAAATTCAGGATGAAGATTATGATTATGACAAGTGTACGCAGTCTTCTGCAGAAAGAACCTGAATCCATTAGCAAGTGGCCAGGAATTAAGGCGATTAATGGCTTGTTGCAGTTGTCTTTCAATAACCTTCATGTTGTATGGCTGACAAAATATGCTAAAGTCATCAACATAGAGGGCACTGTTTACAGTTGGAGGAAGAGTTGGTCTGTGATAGAGTTTACTTTGATGGCGAAAAGTGTGACACTTAATACTGATCCTTGCAGTACCCCCTCCTCTTGGCAAAAAGAGCGAGAGAGTGAAGATCCCACACGAACACTACTGGAAAAAAATATTCACAAAGCCTTCCTTTGTGAATATTTTCACATCTAGATAACTGACAATGTTTTTTTACTTTAGAGCTCCTTCTTCCAATTCTTTGTTTGTCCTTTTGTGGGTGGGAAGAGAAGCAACATCCAAAATATCTGCAGAAATCTCTTCCTGCTAAATACATTTCTGAAATATTTAATTTCTGTCTGTCCATTCTTCAGACCATAATTCTTTACATCAGTTTTTTTTTCATTTAGTCCTATGTTGATAACTTAAAAAAAAAAAATTCTTTAGTTCATTCGTGAAACTTAAAAACTCAGTCATATCACATGGAACAATTGGAAACTGTTTTATTTGTAAGAGTTTCCTTTTTACTCCCTCAATTTCTTCAGAAAAGGTGTAACCATTTTTCAATTTTGCCATCAGAAAGGCCTTTACTAAATCGTGACAGCATGTCTAAATATGTCACTCTAACAGAGTATAAGCTACTTTGTGCCTTTATGCTTTAAAAAACAACTCCACCTGCCATAAACAATTGAATATAAACATCAGTAAACAACCACTTGATTTTTCAGATCATTTATATGCAAGTATAAATGAATGGCAGTACAACAGGGAAAAAATTTTATAATCGGAAACACCGACAGTCACACCAGTTTTCACATTGGACTTGAGAAATATGGGGGCAAAACAAAACTACCTGTCATTAATTATTGATTTAGTTTTTTAAGATTGTTCATACAAATCATAAATATGAGACATTCAGACTTAAAGAAGACAAAAAAAAAAAAAAAACTGACTGCTGTTAAGCAAGCGATTCTAAACAGATTGTTTTTCAGATTCTTTATATAAAGTATAAACAGATGGCATTACAGCAATTAAGCCAGTATAGCTAGAAAATAAATTTCATTATTGAAACACAGATGTTATCAGTGTTTCAATAATGAAAACATCTCATTTTTGAAACACAAGAGAATACAAAACATAACAACACTGTCCGTGCTTAATAATTGAAAAACAACACTGTCCATGCTTAATAATTTAATATAAACATCGATAAATACAAAGTAGCTTTTCAGATTGTTAATATGAAATGTAAGTAGATGATAATACAATAATTGTGCTGGCATAGCTGGAAAACTAATTTGTAATCAAAAACATTCATGGGCATGCTGGATGCAACGTCGGACTGGAAGTGGAATTTTACGATGTTGTGGTGAAAGCAAAACATTGGACCACAAAAGATCAAGGAAATAATCATAGAAGTTACTAGGCTTTTCATACCAACTAAGAAATTAAGTTCAAGGTTTAGAC
This sequence comes from Mastigoproctus giganteus, assembly GCF_048544385.1. Taxonomy (NCBI): domain Eukaryota; kingdom Metazoa; phylum Arthropoda; class Arachnida; order Uropygi; family Thelyphonidae; genus Mastigoproctus; species Mastigoproctus giganteus. Next base: position 33,287,749 of record NC_143582.1, on the reverse strand, counting down.
CTCAATGGATGTCAGAACTAATGAGACTCGTGGCAGAGAAGAAAAATGTATGGTATGCATATAAATCATCAGGTGATACAGAAGCCTATTGTAGATATAAACTAGTTGGCAATCAAGTCACATGGAACAATTACAAGGACGTCAGGCAAGTTACAGCAGATTATATGAAGTCTTTGGCAAACGATGCAAAGAAAAATAGCAAATAGCAAAATAGAAATGCAGTAGCAAAGGAACTGGATGCAGAAAATAATTTTGATATCCTATAGATGGACTTCAGGAAAGCTTTTGATACTGTTGCACATAAAAGACAGCTGTACAAATTGGAGCAGTGTGGCATTAAGAGCAGGTTACTACTATGGATAATGGGATGGTTGAGTGGAAGAAGATAGAGTGGTTATCAATGGACACTGCTCTTCATGGACTAATGTTATTAATGGAGTCCCCCAGGATTTGGTGCTGGGCCTGTTATTGTTTTCTGTATTCATTACAGATAATGATGACGGTATATCAGGTATGCAAATGATATAAAGGTTGGTAGGGATGTGATTTTTTTTTTTTTGCTGTATAAGCTTGCTTTCTTGCATCATTTGCCACTACTAATACTCCGACATAGGATAGCCTATCAACCAAGATCTAGTAAAAATGGCTACTTTCATTCAACAAGTACTACAAAGGACCTATAACTTATCAAAAAAAGGAAAAATTTCACCAGAAAGCTGTTTCCTGGTGGATACTGGAAGGAAGTAAACCATGCCAGAAAAGAATTGCTGCGCAAAAAGATCTAGATGTCCACTGCATGAAATTTGAAGAACTAAGAAGAAAATACAAGGATCTTAGGAACAGGTATACAACTTCAATCAGTATACCAATAAGTGCAAGTGCTGGTGGAACCTTATGGCCATCTATCCAAGGAAACCTTGAGAATTGTCTATAAAACAGTCTACAATAAGCAGACACAAACACTACTGGTGACAATAATGGAAGCAATACATGACTGAATATTCTGTCAATACTCTTTCCAGATGACATTAGACCAGAATCAGAAGTACTGAGGGCAGTTGCTAATATAAATCAGAAATGGTGCCTATGCCAATGAACAAACTGAGCCACCTTTTATGCTGAAGGAATTAAACTAGGCAGTAACCAAAATAGTGTTAAAAAAAAAAAAAAAAAAGGACATGACCTACTAGAATCAGAAATTATTACAAAATTCTGGGAACTCCACCTAGATATTCTCTTGCACCTCTACAAATTGTGGTTGGCAGCAGGTATTTTACTGGTTAACTGGAAAACTTCCATCCTGCAACTGCTACCCAAAGGCCCAGATAAATTCTAACAAAACCCTAGTTAGCACTACTCTCAGTGGTGGGAAAATTTTACTTTTTTTTTTTTTTTGGCAAGTGCAGCAAAAGCCTGTAGTTTCTTATGCTATATGGCTAATAATAATACTAATACATGCAAACCCTCAGTAGGGCAGGATCAAGCTGACACCAGGCTCCTTGTGCCCCAATATATGATTTGACATAGCTCTTCCACTGCAAACCCTGGCTTGCCTAGGTAGTATTATGCTGACATGGGGGATCTCCACCCAACTTTTGCAAACCCTCTCTCAGTTGGTCAAGCTGCTATTGATGACACAAAGCTGATGCAGGATTGCCTTCTTCGGTCAAAATGCTAACTTCTGACTACCAGGAGTACACCAACTCAGCATGGGCTAACTCTTAACAGCATAATGCTGAAAATGAATCCTTGGGGCAGGATTCTAGCAGACGCTGGGCATACTATCTCAGTGTAGGATAAGTTAACTGTTGGGACTGAGATCTACATCAGTGTAAGAACTTGCTCGAGCTCTGAAATGTATTTCAGTGCAGATGGAATACCAGCAAATCCTTTCGACAGAGGGCTAAAAACACTACACATACTCCAACCATTGCTCTTGCCTGGAGGATGTCACATTCTTTTATCTTCCAGTATTCCTTTACCTGTTCTTGCTCCTCTTACCATTGAGCTGTTTCTTCACTTTTCTCTCCTTAAACATGGGGAGCACGCTGCCAGAGCTTTGCTAAGTAAAGACGTGGCTTCACCTTCCAGGGACAAATTCTGAGAAGCAATCGTGTACCTTCCCATTCTTCTAAGACCTTTCCTTTCACATCACCAACAACCAGCCCATCTCACCCAGGTAAGTGAGGGATATGCCCCAACAGGGCTTTCCCGCCCAAGGGTTAGCCCCTGCCTTGTTTGTCAAGCAGATGGCCAGGCCCATTTGAGTTTTACATTTGACAAATTGGCCCACCTCCTTGTTGCAAAGATGGGTACCACGCAGCAGTTTTCATCATGCTTTCTGTGATCACTGCTCCCTGGTAGCTAAGAGGCCTTACATACAACACATGCCCACTACAGAGAGTTCTGTACCAATGTGAGATATTATGTAGAGTTGAAGGACATTTCCAGTGCCACCTCAACCAATACACAATGTCTTTGCTGTGTACATTGCCCTCACTATATTCAAATTCTGCATTCCCTATGTCTGAGTGGCCACATGTTTCCAAAATCCACATCTGATACCCAATACTTCAAATTTATTTACTATACTTGTAGTAACACTTATAGCATTGGTGTACAAACATGTATATATGCACCCAATTTAGCACTTAATTTTTCCCAAGCAGTTAATGAGAGCTACTGGTTGATAATTATCTGGAGTTGTGTGGTCTTTGTTTGACTTAAGTAAAGTAAGGACTACTGTATGGTACAATTTGTGTGAGAATTCATTTCCACAGTGAAAGTAACACAGCAACTGAATCCTCCTCAAGCTGGGTTATCATTACATAATGTATTGCATCTGACCCAGCCAGCAGTATTCTTTTTTGTGAAAGAACACCAGAGTTCAATATATAGTAAAAGGTTACTTATATGGTTCATTATATGCAGTGGAAAAGTTCAGGCTGTATTTTCAGTTTTTTTAGTGTTTCTGGAAGATGGATATAGATGTAAATGTGTATGTGTCAGATTATGTTTCTAGTATATATGAGAAGTTTTTAGAAGTTTTGTGATGTCCTTCCACTGAACCAGTGGAAGGACATCACATTCCATTCCAGTTAACTAGGAGAGAAAAAAAAATTTGTCATTTATGGTTCATTTTGAGAATTTTGCTTCATACCATTCAAGTATCTATGGATTTGATTAGTGTGGATGCAAACAGAGTCCATGAATCCGTTTTACTTTGCTGCCTCACCCACCTCACTTTTGAATGAACTTTATTGAACTTACTAGATTTTTGGTAATCATGTACCTACGAAAGATATCCCATGCTTTGCCCCCCCCCCACATTCCACAAGGTTACACTATTCATTCCACTATGGTTTTGGACATGTGAGGAGCCATATGGATGATGCTGGCCAGACATCCTTCCAGGTATGACAGCCTAGGTCATGCTAGCTACCTGACAGTCTAAAACACTGATGGAACTGATATTTGAGTACCAATTTTGACTCCAGTAAACCAAATTTTTGTGAAATCCAGTCATTAACTGAAAACTAAATCCTCCACTTGCACTTTCATAATCATGGGATTGTTATTAACCCTGGGTATATACGTACACATCATGAGACACTATACCTATATGCAAGAGGTGACACCTAAGTGTGAACCACTGTAAGCAGAAGTTGAGAAGGGGTATCCACATTACTCAAAGGAATGCTGCCTTTTGTGATGATGTTTGAGGCCATTTTATAATCCTTGTTTCTAGGGTAGAGCTATAAAACAGAGCGTGCAGGATGGGTGATAATTAGACCACCAGAATGAACCTATTGGTAATCCCTCAGGAAACATCTGGATCAGCTAGTGTATGATCTTGTTGCCTCTACTCTACCAGCTAGTGATTGGAGGGAGTCTGGACTGTGTGTATTGCGGAGCACTCTTAAGGCCACGTTATGTCACGGAGTTGGGTATATTCTCATTCTGTTTACACCACAGCCTTTAAACCATTAGCAACTTCTAATGGTTCAACTTCATTAGAAGTTGCTAATGGTTTAAAGGTTGTGCACCATATCCAAAGATTTCATTAATTCATACGTGTTCCTCTTGCCGCTTTTACCTTATCAAATGAATGAAACCGAGATAGACAAACTAATAGAAAAAACTTATTACAAAAATATCTAAACCTCCTAAAAACTTCCTCTTTCATTTCACAAATATGTCTTCAAAGATGGCACTTGTGCATATGACTATTCCAGTATTCCTTGTCAAATTTTCAAACATCTGGGAATCTTCTTTTTGATCTCATCTGGCTAAATTCTTTAGTCACAGTTTGTTTCTACGGTACTCATCTGGCTTAAAATCTCTTTACCCCATTCTGTCAAATTCATCTGTTACCTCTATCATGCTCTCAACACCACTAATCACCTGAAATTCTTTAACATCCTTTCTTTGAAACTTGACTATTTCCAGTTTAAATTTCCTAACAGTAAGGTAATATTCCTTGGTAATTTTAATCTTTGCAACCCTGGTTGTCTCTGTATTACAGTTGTATAAACCCAGCTGGTCAAGATGCCACAACTTTTGCAACTGATAATGACCTCACACAGCTGCTTGTTTATTTACCTACCAGAATACTAGGCAATCCTAACCATAAACCCACACCCCTCTATCTTTTCCTTACCAATAGCCTTCCAAGAACACTGTCAATGTTATTGGCATTACAGGAATGAGAAATGGTAGGACGGTCTCAATTTATTCTTTTTTCCCCCCTTGGTTGCATTACTGTTTCAAATCTTCTGATGCATGAGTTTACTCAATCATGTCAGGGAAATTATTCTTGTATATCCATACAAGAATACAGGAAAAACAAGAATGAAATCTTTTATTCTGCATTCAACCCTAAAATTGTCACTTATCTAAACATTAGTTTTCCAATAAATGTGTGCTAAGGCTATTTCAAGATAAGGACATAGTATATTGCAACTGGCTTATATCTAAATCTCCAGATTCAATTTCTGCCTGCACTGAAGTTTGCAACAATTATAAGTCATTAATCAATCTAAACTTAATTATTAAGAGGATAAGAGAAGAAAAACTGCACCTTTTCCAAATGACAGCTGGTCATTCTAGTCTCTTGCCATAGCTACTGGCCACAACTTGTGTACATCAACAGTCCCACCTCTGTTAAAACTTGATAGTTCTCACTGTATCCTCAACTAAATACACAGCTGATTTACTAGTATACAATTTTTCTTTGAAACTTCTTTATCAATAATCTTGTCAAATCACCTCCTGTCATGTCACACACAGTACACACTACTCAATGCATCCTGTGGTCTTCCCACAGAACAACATCAGTACTCTGAACAATCTTGATGCCAAGAAAGAACCAGGTCATGATGACATTTCTCCACATGTTCTCAAAATCTGTACAACTGAGCTTTCTCCTGTTCTGTGTTGCCCCTTTTTTATATTTTCTTATACCACTGGTGTTTTTCCTTCTTCTCAGAAATGTGCTCATATTTGGCCAGTTTCTAAAAAGGATGATAAATCCCTCCCTTTCAGTTATCACCCATTTGCACTTACTGCTACACTTTCCAAATAATGGTGAAATCCATAAACTGCAAACTCTTAAACTATCTTGAAACATTCCATCTGGTTAACGACCACCAATATGTATTCCATCAATGTTAATCCACTGCCTTATGTTACTCATCTTTGGACAAATTCAATGGAAAAAATTTGGTGAAACTCAAGCAGTTTCTCTTGACCTTTCTGAAAGCTACTGATCATGTTTGTCTTAAAGGTCTTGTAAACAAGCTCCCATATTATGGCCTACCAAATGTTTTTTTGCAATTGGGTATCCAATTTTCTCTCTGAATGCTCACTGTGTGTGAGATGGTTAATGGGCTCTATCTTATAACTTTTCCACTGATGCTGGTGTTTCCCAAGATTCAGTCCCACTCTTGTGCCCTCTCTTTTACTCTTGTATATTAATGACCTCCTGACTAGAAATTCTATCCATAGTTTTGCTGATGATAACACCCTACATTCCACCCTCCAGTTCAAGAAACCTCATCCTGCCAAACAGCCTCAACATTTTGAATACCCACCACCAATTCCTTAAATGCTGATCTCTATATAAATCTCCAGTTGGGTGAGGCAAACTTAGTTAACTTCGATCCTTCTAAAACTCAGTCCTGTCTTATTTCTCACAAAAAGGAGTGTACTGCTTCTATATTCATTTTGATGACACTCAAGATTTCTAAACAAGATTATTAGAGTATAAAAATCATTCATTAATTCTTGGCTGATTGTAATCCTGCAGTTGTACTCTCACTAAAGCACCAAAGGACCAAACTGACAATTAGTTTGTTAGTTTGGTGCTTTGGTATTTTTGTGACATTGCAACTACAGGATTACAATTACTAAGGAAGCGAAGGTGAAAACATCCAAAAAATCAATGAGTTTTAGACTCTATTAGTATTGAATAGATTCTAAAGCCTAAACAAGTGAATTGTTTTCATTTCAAATATTTTAAGTCTGTAGAGGCATGAATGATTATTTGATGAAATATGGTATGTTGTTTTGGTTTTTTTCCCCATATTGCATCATTAAATTCCATTTTGGAATTTGGCATGGTCTGCATGTAGTTTCCACTACTACATTAATCATGGCAGGACAATCATCACTGTTTAGCAGGTCATTATGTATGGCCCAATCCTGGAGGACAGCTGTTGGTGAATATATGGAGAAGTCTATAGCTGCACTTGTCCCAGTATGTAGTGAACCATAAGTGAATTTCGTCATTTGAAATTGTTAAACTGGGCATTTCAATTAATTTTTAATAAACCTTTCTCTACTGTCAAAACTGGAGCCTCCCCATAAGGGATGATTTCTACTGAAATTTTTCATCAGCAGTAGAGTAGTTGAACGGTCTGTTTGGCTAAATCACTTAGTTCTTCATATGTTATATGTTGATTTGAAGATAGTACACATAGAGGCTATTATTATAGTGCAGCCAATTGTAATATGAGTGCCTACTGCTTTGAGGTCTGTTCTTAGGGGAATCAGTTTTAAAGGAATATGGGAGTTTATGAAGATTGCTACTCTGCCACATGCTGAGCTATCTGTGACTATCTTTTTGGTATATAGTATAATGACCAAGTGAGACACTGATATGAGGTTTAAGATAAGTTTCCTGCAGAAAGAGGCAGACCAATAGGTCACAAGTCAAAGTTAGTGCAAAAGACCTCAACAATTTCACTGCATGAAGCCATGCATTATTTGCATTTATTATCTACAGTATAGTTTCACAGTGTCCATAATCATCTTCAAATATTTAAGGTACTGGGTCATTTGATTCATTTTTAGTCCATCTGATTCTATCTGTAAACTCTCCTATCTTTGGAGCAAAGCAGACTAACCCTTGTGCTCTTTACTGTGATATCCTTGGATGGTTCCATGTTATATGGAACTGAAGTAGACAAATTTACTTTGAAAAACATTTACAGGGGGAAAATTCACAAGCAGCACAGAAATAAAAAATGCCTCAACTGCTGTAATAAGATTCTCTCGGAAAATGGCTTGCAGCACACCTCTGAAATGTTGAGTAGATAAGCTATTTTTGAAAAAAAAAAAACTAATTCCAAGATATTTGGAATAAATTCACCTGTTATTTAAGAACCTCCAATCAGAAATAAAAGGTACAGTCCATGTTTATATCAATTTGCTGTTGTTTAATTTATTAAACTAGCTATGAGGACTAAGAGAGTGCACTTACATCATACAGAGTTACAATGTTTGGATGGTGCCCATATCTCAACAAGATTTCAACTTCTTCTTGGCAGTCTCTTTTTGACTTGTGAATAATCTGTAAAAATTTGGTTCAACATGAATGCTTACAATTTAAGCATAATATACATTATACCAAAAATCATGCACAACCATATTAAGAATAAAATTATGAAAAAAAAAAAAAAAAAAAAGATATTTGTATACCATGTTTATTTAAGGGGAATGCAGGTAAGCTCAGTACACAGGAAATTATGGTAAATATGACACATTGTAAAGAAAAATTCTTCATACCTTTACAGCATACTCTTTTCCAGTCTCTCGATGTAAGCATCTTCTACAAACTGAATAGGAACCTGTTCCAAGTTCTTCTTTAATATCATATTCTTTACATATTAGTTCTTTCTTCTGAAAAGTTCTTTCTGGAATCTACAGAATATATTTATATGATGTCATGTTAAAATCTATTACATAACTAAAAAATATTAGAATGTGACCTGATAGTATAGATAAATTCCAGATGAAGGTTCTGAAAATCAAGATGCCAGTTACTAGTGGTAATGTTTGTGACTACAAGCAAGAGCAGGAGGGTTAACATTTATTCTATAATTTCCCACTTGGTAAACACAACTTTAAATACTTTAATTATCTCAATTAAACCCACATTAGTTCAAAATAGTCAATTTTCCATATAATGAAATGCCAACTTAAACAATATTTGAAATGTATGTGAGCAAAGGCAACAAAATCCTGCTAAATATAAATTACAATCTAGCACAACTTGGAAGAATTAATTCTTTTCAGGTAATTGTTAAGGTGGAACATATAAATACCTTTACACAGGAACTATTTTGGAACTAATTTGTTTCCTGCATGAACTTGAACTGTGTTTTTTAATGATGTTCAGGTTCCTTTGCTCACATAAACATTTCTAGAAAAAATGTTCACTTCAACCTTATTGTATAGTTTGCCTTACATGAGAGTCCAAGCATTTGTGTCCCCCAATGTTTGAAGTGCTAATGTGGTGGATTGAAATTATCAGCCCACTAGTTACTCATTTATATGCTCATAGTTATGTTGTTCTCAGTGGCGTTTTTTTAAGTTACAGAGCCAAATAAGTTATTACTGTGGAGATTATGTAAGCTTTTATTTCATTAATTTTGGAAAGTGGAAATAATATTATTGTAACTTGTCTGTGGGGAACTGACTGGCTTTCCTGGGGGCAGACTTTTTCACACCAAGTATGCACATATTGCTGTTCTCAGAAGGTGCTTGCCATTACACATCACTTATATGCCTAATGAGTTTAGGACAAGGCATTAGGCATATGAGAACTGAAAAACATTATTATACAGGTAGGATAAAAGTCTTGGTTTTGTACATAGCTACAATGAGCAAACTGAGCTTGCTGTGAAATGTACTGTTTTCATATTGGCTTCATTGTGGCAAGTCACAATACAAAATCAATGCATTTCATAGCAAACTTATTTTGCTTGTTGCCAAGTTCACAATTGAGGATATTGCTTTATCTGTAAACACTGCACGGTGTCTTTCTGTTGCCATTAACGACATATTGTTTGAATGTTTCAATGAAATGTATGACTGAAATTCAAGCAATGTCTGGCACATTAATGCCACACTTGCAACTAATTCTGGTATTGAATTCCCATACTGTATAGTATCTGGTTTTCTGTGTGAAGGTGCAATGATCACTTGATCCTTTACTCAGTTATAGGGTTGTTTACTTTTCACTGGAACACACTTTATACAAAATACTGACTATTATTATACAGATTATTTAAAATTATCTTCTTAAAAAAACAAATAACTCTTCAAAGATGGAATTACAGAAAAGGGAGCTGTGACTGCAGATAGTTGATAAAAAAAATAATGATAAATAATTTTAATAATAATAAAAACTTTGTTCTGGAAGAACCATGCTTTCACATAATGTAGACAAACCCACATTTTTAGAGCTGGTGTAACCTGACCTCAGAAAAGATATCTCCTTTATATCCTCAAAAACACTTAAGGAAAGCACTGAAGGCAGGTGATGAAGTTGTCTATTATAAGCAAGATAATTGCAATGGGTTTTATATAACTACAGCAACTGACTGCTGGTCACATGATAAAAAATAAAAAAAAGAAAGAAAGTTACTTAGGTGTGACTGCTCAATAGATGAATCCCAAGATATTATGCAGAGAGCAATGCACACATTAGCTGGATGGTTAGTGCATGGGACACACACACACACACACACACACACACACACACACACACTAGACTGACTATGTTTTCTTGTGAATTGTTTGATAAAAAGGGAGTCCCCGGTATCCGAGTATTCATTATCTGAATCCCCACAGTTACGAGGATTAATTTCTGAAACCAATAAAAGCAATGAAAATAACATGCAGGATTTTTGGAAAAGTTTTAATATTCTGCACAGTATAAAAATGATTGCAGAAGTTTGGAAAGAAATTTCTGTGTAGCTTAATGAATAGCTCATGTAAAAATTTATACCCTGATTCTGTTCGTGAATATGAAGAATGCAATGTGACCGGGTTACAAAATTAAATTGTAAATCTTGCAAAAGAAGCAGGATTCCACAAAGTTGATGATGGGGATATACAAAGGGTACTAGGAAAGTTTTGCAATACAGCTTTGTTTATTTAATTTTTTCAAAGTAATTTCCTCTACATTCAATACACCTCTCCATCCTCCGAAACCAATCTTTAAACCAGTTCTGCCAAGTTTCACTAGGGAGTAAAGCACACTCGTTGTCCCAAGCCCGTAGAAGGTCCTCATCACTGGAAAACCGCCTCCCTTTTAGCTTCATTTTCACATGCGGGAACAGTGCAAAGTCGCAGGGAGCAAGGTCTGGACTGTAGGGAGGGTGCTCGAGAAGTTTCAGTCCTGTCGTGGTCAAATATTCGGTGCAGGCTTTGGCGCGGTGAGCTGCAGCATTATCGTGATGGAAGTACCAGGTGTCCATTCCTGACTTTGGCCGCAGGTTCTTCATAGATCCAATGACTTTAGGCAGGCATTGTTCAGTATACCACTTAGCTGTGACTGTCTTCTGCATGTCCAAAACGACACGTTCCACAATTCCACTCGATTTGAAAAATACAGCTATCATTTTCTTCTTTACAGATCGGGATTTTCTGACAATTACGGGTGTGTCGTCATCATCAAAGACCCAAACTTTGTTTTGAGCCTTGGTCGGCAGATCGTAATAGTACAGCCAAGTCACGTCACCTGTCACGATGTTGTTCACATACCGAGATTGTCCCTTATCAAACTTTTTTAACATCTCCCGGCACCAAGTCACACGTCGTGTCATCTGCTCTTCAGTCAGTTGATGCGGCACCCAGAGAGAACAAAGTTTCTTCACGTGCAAATGATCTTGCAGAATCGAACGAATTGCTGGTGCATTTAGGCCCAAAGTATCCTCTATCTGTTGGTAGGTCACTCGCCTATTTTCGTCAAGCATTTTCCTCACGGCAGTAATGTTTTCCTCCGTAACTGACATTCGTGGCCTTCCCGGCCTCTCAGAATCCTCCAGAGTGAAATTTCCCCTTTGGAATTCTCTATACCACCTGAATATCGTTGTACGATGTGGACAATCATCATCTAGTGCAAGAGTCATTTCTTCTAAGCACTGGTCTATGGTTAAACCACGCACGAAATTATACCGCAAAACTGTCCTTATCTCATTTCGTGACCACGATGCCATCGCAAGCACTTTACACTCTCACTACTAATGAATAACTGAGCCCATCGACTTGGCGCGGCGGCTACTATGCACGTATGAACATGTCTCAACATGCAGCAACAAGCAGCTTCCTGTGATTCATTGTTGCGTCATATTGCAGAACTTTCCTAGTACCCTTTGTATTACACAATTGCTTGAATCAAATGCAAAACCACTTACAAATGAGGAGCTAGCAGAATTAGACAAACTACCCATAGAAGGGTAAGCCGAAAATGATGATGTGATGGAATCACCAAAGTATAAAGACTTGAAAATTAAAGGAAGTCCTTGAGAAAATTGACCAAGCACTTGAATATTTTTGTGAGAAGGACCCTCTTCGTGATCGTGCAGCAAAAGTCAAGTGCAATGTTAGACATAACTAAAGGCTATGACACAATTATATCTGAAAAAATACGGCAAAAAAAAAAAAAAAAAAAAACACTCTGGATTCACTCTTAAGCTGTAAAACTGGAAAACAGTGTAACTTCAATAAACTTTACTTAACCTTACATTGTTCAGCTAATTATAATAAAAATGTCTAATATAATAATTTTATAATTTTTCAGTTCCTTCAATCCATTTTTTATTATGTACAAGTACATAGTACATACACATTACAAAAATTTGGTCCCAGTTTTAAGTGGAATTTTTTGGAACCAATTACCCTTGGATAACGAGGACTCCCTGTACATGTATGGCAAAATACAGAACAGTCACTAGTATGAAAATGGACAGAGGATTTTGAACAGTTCAGATTCCTTTGAACTGTGCAAATTGAGGATATTGCTTTATCTGTAAACACTGCATGGTGTCTTTCTGTTGCCATTAACCACATATTGTTTGAATGTTTCAATGAAATGTTTGACTGAAATTCATTTTTTATTATTATATACATTTTGTATAAAAATGTATGTCCACTGTCATACATTTTTATACAAAAATATATGACAATGGGATAGCAGTTTGAACTTTGTGAAATATTTAAGCATTTCAAAGTGAGCAAACAGATCATACCAGCGATGCTGAAGATGATATTGAATTAATCAATGTTTGCAATATTTTGAGTACAAATACAGATGATTAGAGTAACAAATACAGATGATTAGAGCAGAATACATCTGACTCCTCATTGAAAGTATGCAAGTTACTCAATCTAGTGGAGCAATAGATGGAGAAAATACAGGTCTAGAGAATGACAAGATCAGAAAATTATACCACTGTTTATACCACCAGTTTCTTGCAAAATGCAAGAAACACTGGTAAAAACAAAACCAGTTGAATATCAATGCACAATACATAAAGGGCACACGTGTGCTTCATATTTTAAAAACTTCTAATGTGACTCAATGGAATGTCACCTACAATGCAGATATGCAACTGAAAGACAATTTGTTCTGTTCTGTTCCAGACAAGGTGAACTGTTTCAGACAATTTTTCCTTGCCAAGATTTGCATGTAGTTAAGTGTAGTTTATGAGCAAATATGTAGATGTGATGATACATACTTTAGAATCAACAATGCAGACACTGTTTGCTTATTTGCCTTAGTTGAAACAGTTTATCGATTTTAAATACTGAAATTCCCACCGTATGGCTGGAGAGGAATTAAATGATAGTTAAAAAGACATTCATTAGCAGATTATATGTTTGATAATCGTGCTTTGTTGAAGTCAAACAGTTTAATTATGAATTAGCTTTAATTATTTTCAATTTAGACGTACATACAAAGTTGATAAAAATTGCTGATACAGCTCTATATAATGACCATCCAGGGGAATGAAAAAAAAAAAAAAAAAAAAAAACTGTCGTTATATCGATCATTCATAAAATTCCCAACAAAACAAATAAAAACTTGAATATTTAATGCAAATCTATTAATACAATGTAGTATAATCTTATTTATAATATGTACTACAGTATTAAATTAATAGAGGAAGAAGCATGTGAAACTTCACACATTGCATCATTCAAGGGGGTAATCCTGCATGTTTGAAGGAGTTGATCAATTTTTCATCAGCTTCATTCTATGCTTAAACATATAAATACATTGCCTTCAGAATGTCCATTTTGCATTGAATTTAGCTTTCAAGACCTAGCACAATTTAATTTAATAGCATTCTTTGGTAGTTTTTCTTAAAAAACTGGATTACACCGTGATCAAGTGGCTGAAGAACTGATGTCACATTTGGTGGTAGGTACTAGACAGTGATTGGACCTACGTCATTTAGTTGACAATGAGGAGTGTGTTATCCACAAACAGTAAAATTTTTCTATTATTCTCACTCATCTTGCGATCTAAGTCTCTGATCCATTCTTCGTAGATTTGTGACATTCATCTATGCCTTTTGGTTCGCTCGATACATAGTGGGTAATGTCTTCAAACCTTTAAAGCAGAAGCGCTTTCCCAATGATTAAAGGAGGAAGCTTCTTTGTGCCAGTCATGTTTGTTGCTAGGCAAATGGTAATCCATAGTTTGGCCCTTTTTTTTTTCCACTACTACATTTCTCCCCTTTAAATGTAAGTGTTTAATCCGGCAGTAATTTAAAAAAAAAAAAAAAAAAAAAAAACGTGTGTGTACCCTGTATGCACGAAAGATGTTTTAAGTGTAAATATCTTTGACAACACCTACTAAATTTCAAACAGCTAGAACCGAAATCATGAATGATGTAATGTTTTATGCACACGCCCACTGCTTACTCTACTGAATCAACATTTGGAAGATGTTAGGCCAACAGCCTAATTATCCATTTGATTGTAGCCATTTGATGAATAGTATGATTGCAACAATACAAGTACTTGGATTGTTACAATCATACTATCATGTTGGATCATGTTACTCTGTCACAAATTACACATGCGGTGCTAATGAGATCTGCAAGAAATGACAGTATCCATGCATAATACTATATCGAAACTATGACTTGGCTCAGGATCTCAATGAGTACAAATGCGAGATAGTAACACTGCACATTTCATTTTGCAATGAGGAAACAGATACTGTCACAGATGAAATATCTTGAGATCTACGACAACAATGAAGAGCTCATATTAGAACACAGTAAATTGTATGAATCGGACTTGGATATTTGCAAAATGATTGAAATATATAAGATGCGTCAATACAATGACAACGGTGACCCTAAAGAAGCATGCTATAATGACCTGCATAGCCTTGTAATGCGGCTGCGAGAAGAAGACCCCTTTCGAAACTTTTACAATCATCTAAACAGCGAGATGAATGAGGAACTAAAGCTCGCCAGGCTCAACTTTGGACAATTGCAAAGAAACACAAAAACTTGATGACCAATGAGGACTTCTGCAACTTAAGGAGAATGGCCAATGACAAGCAAAATATTCTACTTGTGCATGTAATTTGGAGTCTTATCTCCCAATCACAAACCAATTCAAATATTCTTGACCGGCCCAGCTGGTTGCAGAAAAACGTATATTTCCACCTCTTGGTGGAAATATACAACTGCTTCAGAATACAGAGTACAGGTGGGCCTCGATTAGCACGATTAATTCATCCCGCAAGCGCATTGCGCAAAACGCGTTAATCGAATATCATAACCAATAGGAAAAATTATAATTGGTCCTTGACCTTCTGGAATGTCCATAAAGAATTTTAAAAATACCTTTTAAATAACTTTTTAACTGTATGTAAGGTAAAAGATAATGAAAATAATTTTGGAATTAAATGTTTATTGCATAAAACAGCGGTTCTTAAACTGTGCGCCGTGGAATATTTTAAATTTTCGAGGGAAACACAGCGATACTCGACATCTGTCGGACACCGTGCGAACTACTAGCTCGAGGTTGTTCACAGTTTCAGCATTTCTTATTAAGTTGTTTGGACCTAACTACTAAACGAAACTGTTAGGTATTTCATTAAGGTCTGGGTGCGTCTTGAAAAAGTTACTGAGACATTAAAGGCGCCGTGAACCGAGAAACTTCGGGAACCTCTGACATAAAATACACAATGAAGAAATTACTGTTGCGGAAATATTTGAACAGTGTTGACTTTCTCTTTTCATCAATCAATTTCTGATAGCCAACAACAATCTTCTCTGGGCCCTGGGCGAAATAAATATCACGGAGAACATCAAACCTTTTGTTTGAGGTTCTATGCGATACGAAAGATTTCATCTAATTCTTTTACCGTTATCTCTTTCGCAGTAACATTTTCATCTGGCTCATTTAAAAATTTGAATTTTTAAATGCAAGTCTGCATTGACTTTATTAGCAGGAGACAAACACGTCTTCTTCCGATGGTTGATGGAACACACAGAGGCGGGCAGCAGGCAAACGTTTGTCTATTGACCGTACGACTCGCGGTAAGCTTAAAACTCGATTCAAATCTTTTTCAACTATCGCATAAAAAAAAAAAAGATCGTGTTAACTGGAAATTTGCATCTTGTAAAGTGAAAAGTGGTATCATTTTTCAAATAGCGTTAACTGAATATCGCGTTAATCAAACTCACGTTATGCGAGGCCTAGCTGTACTATAACACCTACATTACAAGCGCTTTAACTGGTAAGGCTGCTGTTGTGATAGACAGAACTACTGTGCACACTGCCCTCAAAGTATCCATTTCTCTGGTTACCAAAAGATTTCTGCCACAGGTGACAACTGTTAGCCTAAAGCCATCTAAATGGTATTTCCCAAATCAAATGTTTTTCCGCTACCAGCCAGTTTACACCAGCTCTGAGTGCATCCAAGATCACCTCCCATGATCCTTTGCATGATCTCTCCCAACTCCATTATTTTTGCCTTTCCAATGATGGCTTTTACTGGTCGAACCATGGGAAAGGCAAAAAAAAAAAAAAAAAAACGGAACTGAGTTAGTGTCAGACCCTATCTTAATGTCCAAGTTTGCAGACGATACAGAAGTTGGCAGGGTTGTTAAGGTCACTACTGACGTTATGCTGCTGCAACAGGATCTGGAAAGGTTAAGCAGGTGGGCTGAGAGGTGGCAAATGAAGTTTAACATTGACAAATGTAAAGTACTACATATGGGAAACAGCAACCCCAGAGCAACGTATCAACTCTGTGGTACTAGACTGACAGTGGTAGAGAATGAAAAGGACCTGGGGGTAATTGTGCAGGCAGATATGAAGTTCTCTGAGCAGTGCAGACGGGCTGCAAGAGTAGCTCATGGTGTCTTCTTGTTGTTGTTATTTGGTTTTTAGGAACATTAGCAACTAAGGCCATGTTGCTCCGGGAATATGCGGTGGTCATTCCCTGACCTTTCCACATCCTCCGTATTTGGTGGTGACTGGCTCGAAAACTGGTCTAATCAAGAAGCGTGTGCTATGCACTGCTGCTCCTTCTACGGAGGCTATGGAGGCACCCATGGTGTCTTGTCAATGATATACAGGAATTTTTCTAGCAGGGATAAGGAGGTGATTATTCCCTTGTATAAGGCAATGGTCAGGCCACACCTTGAGTACTGCATACAGGTCTGGAGGCCTCATTTCAAGAAGGATGTAGAGCTGCTGGAATGAGTACAGAGAAGGGCAACAAGATTAGTGAATGGAACAAAGGGTTGCTCTTACGAAGAAAGGCTTAAGTTTTGCAAATTATAGTGTCCGGAGACTAGGCACCGGCGAGGTGATCTGATAGAGGTGTATAAAGCCTTGAATGGTTTGAGCATGCTCAATGCCGATGGGATTCTCCCTCTTGCTCAGAATAATCACCTGAGAGGGCATAAATTCAGTTTGAGGAAAGACAGATGTAGAATTGATGTGCAGAAATTTGGCTTTACCCAGCAGGTAGTTGGTTGGTGGAACAGACTTTTGTCCCTTGTGGAAGTTGATAGCCTAAATAAATTTAAGGCTCAGCTGGACAGATATTTCGAATGAACAGAGGAGGGGTGAAATAGAAGTGGTTTTTTTTTTTTTTTTTTTTGGCTGATGCTGCATAAGCTTGCTTTCTTGAATCATATGCCTCTACTAATGCTAAGTAACTGATGCCATTTTATGTTGTTATTTGGTTTTTAGGAGCATTAGCAACTAAGGCCATATTGCTCCAGGGATATGCGGTGGTCATGGGCTCGAACCCTGGTCTAATCAAGAAGCGTGTGCTATGCACTGCTGCTCCTGCCCACCTGGCTACGGAGGCGCCACATGCCATTTTACGTTGTTTCCGTTTCAAAAATCGTGATAAACTGATTTTACTACATCTGAAATTTAGTAGGTGCTGCCAAAAATGTTTATGCATCAAAAAAAAAAAAAAAAAAAGGTCTAGTTTCACAGCATTGAAGATGTCATTGTGGTCACATGTCAGCAAAACATTTTTTAAAATATTTTCCTTCCATTCCTTTTAGCGTCACTGTCCACAGCTGCACTTTCACCCAAACTTTTTGAAAGACAGGCCACGAGGCGTCTTAAATTCTGGAATCATCGATCTGAACTTTTAAATTATTCAATATCCATTCGATGCACAAACAACTTTAAACTTTCAGGAACTTTTTTGCACACAATCATTAGCCATTCCAAAATCATCTATTCAAGATCTGGATACTTTGCCTTTCATGTCGAATTCTACCCAGTGCAGTAGCAGATTTCTCTAAACTTTCAATCTTTTTACGATCTTTCAGAATAGTGAACAGAATACTCTTAGGATTGGAGAACTGTTTGCCGATGTCAGTCTTAGAATGCAAACCATTAATCAGCTTGCAAAACCCTGATTTTCGGCGATTGGCAAAGCTATTTGCTTTCTTGGAGCCATACCAATAAACATACACTGTAACTGACTTCTATCTGACGTTTATTTTATAACCACACTGCGAGAAAAGAGCATGGGAAATCTTAAAAAATGATTTCTCACAGTCAGGCTGCAATTGCTCAATATATTTGAAGCATTCTGTCATTTCTAAAAGCGAATATTATAACAAGAAAGTGAAAAATCAGATTAAGAGGAAAAATTTATGGTTATAGAAAAATCCTTTTATATTCAAGGTAATTATATTGAATGTAAACAGCATTAGGTTAATGACAGGTGGGGTGGGATCAACCACATAGGATGTTAAAAAGAGGGTCACTATAAAGAGCTTTGACTATATCTCCAATATTTCATATTATTTAATTGACATACTTCACATTCATTATTACATGGTACAATAAAATAAATTTGGTAATTATGCGCATAAAACTATACTACAGTACTTTTTGAACAAATATATTTTTCCCATAAAACGAAAACAATCAGAATATCAATTAGCATTAGTTGAGGCATATGATGCAAGAAAGCAAGATTATATAGCATCAGCCAAAAAAAAAAAAAAAAACTATTTCCGTCTCACCCTTCCGGTCGCTCCAAATGTTTGTCTAGTTCAGCCTTAAATTTATTTAAGCTATCAAACTTCCACAACAACAGATGGAAGTCTGTTGCAGCAATCAACTACCCACTGGCTAAAAGCAAATTTCCACACATCTATTCTACAACTGTCTTTCCTCAAATTGAATCTATGCCCCTCAGTTTCTGAATCTGAGAAAGCAGATGTGTCCCATCAGCATTGAGCCTGCTCAAACCATTTGATACCTTATACACCTCAATCATATCACCTTGCAGGTGCCTAGTTTCCAGATGCCACAACTTGCAGAACTTAAGCCTCTCTTGGTAAGCGTACCCCTTTGTTCCTCTAACTCATAGGTTCCCAAAGTGGGCGGTACCGCCCCCAGTGGGCGCTGAAGCCTTCTAGGGGGGCAATAGTGGGTTCAGAAGCAATTAGGGGGAGTTCAGGCGGTCTAGGGGTCGGTGGCTCCTTATCTGTGTTTTTATCTCCTCAGGGTCCAGTGGACCCAGTTCCAAGGTCAAATAATAAATTCTATAATTTTTACTCTATGGACACAGCTGAAATTCACTATAGGTGAAGCCAGAACTGTTTTCTTCGATTTTCCCACTTCAATTTTCAAAACCTTCTATTGAATTTCACGCAAATGACAAAAATGTGACATCATGTGTATTTTTTTAGGCCTTTTTCTGTTATTTTTCTAAACCCACCCTAATTAGCTTAGGGCCTATGAAACGCGGAAACGCGACAACGCGAGCTACTGTGAGTTGACATAAGAAGCAATAAAGCGAAACAGTAGCAACAAATGTTTTTGAAAGGCGTACGTTTTTGCTGTTTAGGAATAAGTTTCATTACAATCATCAGTCAAAAAAGTGTGAGAGATAAGTGGAGTCACACAAAGTGTAAATTAAATCTTTTATTTTGTGACTATTGTTGCAAATTTTATTACTTCATTATGTCTGAATCTAAGAAGAAAT
Organism: Mastigoproctus giganteus; assembly: GCF_048544385.1. Classification (NCBI taxonomy): domain Eukaryota; kingdom Metazoa; phylum Arthropoda; class Arachnida; order Uropygi; family Thelyphonidae; genus Mastigoproctus; species Mastigoproctus giganteus. The sequence continues at coordinate 33,267,954 of NC_143582.1, read as the reverse complement.
GTTGACAGTACAGTATTAAGTATTTGAAATACGGCTTTATTCAGTCTCCTATGAACCAGTTATTACCTATGTGCTTGATTTGCCAAAAAGTATTTTCAAATGAAGCAATGAAGCCTTCTAGGCTACAAGAGCATTTGACTAAAATGCATGCTAACGAAAAGGATAAAGATTTGCCCTATTTTCAAGTACTAGAAGAAAAATATTTTAAACATCCAACTATATCAAAACCTTTTGTGTCGTCCACTAAACAAGATAATGATGGATTACAAGCTTCTTATAATATTTCATTATTAATCGCAAAAGCGGGAAAACCACACACAATTGGTGAGGAATTAATCTTGCCGGCAATAAAAGAAGTAATAAACACTGTGCTTCATAAGCCAGCATCAGATATCATCAGGAAAATTCCTTTGAGCAATAATTCAGTGCAAAGAAGAATCGATGAAATGGCTGAAGACTTTGAAAAATTATTGTGCGATTATTTAAAGACATGCCAATTTTCCATTCAACTCGATGAATCAACTCTCCCAAATAATGAAGCACTACTCTTATCATACGTACAATTCATAAAAGAAGAAAAAGTTTGTCAAGAATTATTATTTGCTAAAAATTTGGAAGCGGATACAAAAGGAGAATCTATATTTAATACCATGAATAAGTTTTTTTAAAGAGAAAGACATTCCAATTCGTAATATTTTGTCTGCTGCTACTGATGGTGCTCCAGCAATGACAGGGTGCCACAAGGGTTTCATAGCGCATCTGAAACAAGCAGTACCAAATGTACTTGCTATACATTGTGTTCTTCATCGTCAACATTTGGTTGCGAAGAATTTAAGTGAACGCTTGCATAACGTCACTCTATTACGTTATTGGAGCAGTCAACAAGATTAGAAGCAATTCATTGAGTGACAGATTGTTTAGCCAACTTTGTAGTGAAAACAATGAAGATTTCAATCGTTTGCTGCTTCACACAGAAGTTCATTGGCTTTCAAAAGGTATTTGTCTGAATCAATTTTACAATTTGTTTGATTCAGTAGATTCAGTTAGAAAACAGAGACGATGGATTGGGGCCAACCTCATTACAACCAAAAATGACATTGCTTATTTGACAGACCTCTATAAAATATTTAATGAAGTCAATCTACAATTACAAGGTGATGAATGGAATTTAATTAAAACAAAAAACGTTATTGCCGCTTTTGTGGGGAAACTTCTTCTGTTCAAGTGGAATCTAGGCCGAGGGAATACAGCCACTTTTCAAATTTATCAGCAGTGTCTCTCAAAAAGGAAGATTTACTTACATACTGCCAACACTTGGAGGTTCTCCATGCTGATTTTAATGAACGATTTAAGGATATTCTAAACATGAATATACCAAATTGGGTTCTAGATCCTTTCTCACATGTAAACACAGCAGGATCATCAAATTTAGAAGAGGAACTCATAGAACTCACAACAAATGAAAAACTAAAAATAAAATTCAAAAGTGGATACCAAGAGTTCTGGCTTCAGAAATCAATACCGACACTGTACTCTGGATTATGGGAAATAGTGCAGAAATTTTTAATTGCATTTCCATCTTCTTATTTGGCTGAGCACGGGTTTAGTGCTGTAGCGAATTTACTATCTAAGAAAAGGAACCGATTGCATATAACTGAGCATGGCGATTTACGACTGTTTTTAACGAAAGTTGAACCCGATATTAACAAACTTTTAAAAATGCATCAGGCTTATCCTGATTTTTACATTAATTTACATTAATTTTTTTATTTGTATTTTCACTTTGTAAGTTCAAAATAAACAATTTTCTGATACATTTGATGGTGTTTTAATTATTACAATAAGATTCTTACTAATGTAATACAATCTCCTAATGTATTCCGAATTTTCATATTTAAACCATTGTATGAAACTTCACATTAATTTGTTATTTTTGCTTTGTATTTTTACTTTATAAGTTCAAAATAAACAATTTTGTAATATATTTGATGGTGTTTTAATTATTACAATAAGATTCTTACTAATGCATTTGCAATCTCTTAATGTGTATTCCGAATTTTCATATTTAAACCATTGTATGAAACTGTGCATAATGTTATTCAAGCATACACTTTACAATCTTTACATATGGGCTATGTTTCATCAAAATCAGAATAGCAATAACTGTGTTCAAGATAAAGCACATATTGGCCACTACTTTTTCAATAATTTAACGGCATAAGCAGTAATGTATCATTAGTTGCTATTTACAACGAAAATATCAAACGGCTTGAATGTGGAAAACTGCTATAATGGGGAAGGGGGGGGCACAACAAAATTTATGTCTTGAAAAGTGGGCGGTGGCCCGAAAAAGTTTGGGGAACCTATGCTCTAACTAATCTTGTTGCCCTTCTTTGTATTCATTCTAGCAACTCTACATCCTTCCTAAAATGAGGCCTCCAGGCCTGAAAGCAGTACTCAAGGTGTGGCCTGAACATTGCCTTATACAAAGAGATAATCACCTTCATGACCCTGCTAGCAAAATTTCTATACATCATTGACAAAACTCCATGACCTGCTCTGGCAGCCCATCTAGACTGCTCAGAGAACTTCATATCTGACTGCACAATTACCCTGAAGTCTTTCATTCTCCACCTCCCTGAGTGTAGTACCACACAGTTGGTACGTTTCTGTTGGGCTACTGCTACCCATATACAGTACTTGGCATTTGTCAAGGTTAAACTTCAGTTGCCACTTCTCAGCCCGTCTGCCTAACTTTTCTAGATCCTGTTGCAGTAGCATATTGTCTTTACTGTCATTAACAACCCTGCCAACATTTGTATCATCTGCAAACTTGGAATTAAGCCTGATATACCTTCATCGATATCATTGATAAATACACAAAACAACAATGGGCCCCTCCACTAATAACATTAGTCCACATAGATCAGTCTCCATTTATTACCACTCTGTGCCATCTCCCACACAACCATCTCTTTATCCATTGCAGCAACTTGCCCTTAATACCATACCGCTCCTATTTGTAAAGCAGTCTTCCATGTGCAACAGTATCAAAAGCTTTCCTGAAATTCGAGTATATATCAAAATTATTTTTTGCATCCAGTTCCTCTGTGACCACATCGTAGTATCTAATCAATTTGGTCAGACAAGATTTCCCCTTTACAAACCCATACTATGTCTGAACTATTACTGTAGTCTTTTCTAGGTGAACCTGCAACACTTCTTTAACCAATGACTCCATTATTTTCCCAGAAGAGAAGTTAAACTAACAAGTCTATGATTATTTTTGTCACCCTTTGAACCTTCTTTGTGAATTGGGGATACATTTGCAGATCTCCAGTTCATGGGGACCTCCCCTGAATCTAAGGATGCTCTCATGATTATGGCTAAAGGTTGCTAACTTCCCACGCTGCCTCCTTCAATATAACTGGATAGATTCCATCTGCCACAGGTGCCATTTTTATGTTTAACTTAGACAATTTCTCCTCCACTTTGCTCTCCGTTATTACAAAATCATTTAGCTCCCCGTTAGAGTTTAGTAAACGTTTGTCCTCCCTTTCCTTACAGAATTCTTCATGTGTGATTATAGATGCAAAATACTCATTCAGTTTGTCAGCTATCTGAGCAGGATCATCAACAGTTGAACCACCTACATGAAGTGGACCAATCTGATTCATCCCCTTCGTTCTAAAGTTTACATAAGTAATGAAGTCTTTGTTGTTTTTCTTTGCATCCTTTTCTCGAGTTCAGCCTTAGCTTGCCTAACCTCCTTTGTGACTTGATTACAGATTAGCTTATATCTGCCATAGGCTTCTGTGTCACCTGATAATTTATATGCATCCCACACATTTTTCTTCTTTGCCACGAGTCTAATTAGTTCATCTGACATCCATTTAGGTCTACACCTTGAACAGTATTTCTTAGTTAGTATGAAAAGCCTGGTAGCTTCCAAGATTAATTCGTTGAAAGCTTCCACCATCAGTTGATCCCACTGTACAGAATTTAAAAACTCTGAGACCACTGTAATCACCTTTACGAAAACAAAAACCCTTCCCTTTCTCTTAATGGTAGTTACATCTTTAAGTAAATCTAACATCAGTTAATTGTGGTCACTGTCACCTAGTGGTTCCTTTATCTGCAAATTCTTAATGCACGAATAATCACTGCTGATAATCAAATCAAGAGCATTACTCCCTCTGGTTGCCCCTCAAATGTGTTACTGTAGAAAATGTGTTACTCCAATAAATCCACAAAAGTCTTGCTAGTGCACGAGTGACCAACCCACAAGTTCCAGTCAATATCTGGAAATTTAAAATCCCCCATTACATGACATTCTGATTTACTGGTTCACTATTTCTCTGCACAATTGTTAATTGTACTCATCAGAGCAATTAGGCCTATAACACACTCCTACTCTCATTTTCCCTTTCCCAGTGCTTATGTCACATCAAACTGACTCAACATTGTACTGTCCACCCATGTCAACTGGATGCACTTCCTTAGATTTTGTTTCTTAATTAACAGCATAACCCCTCCTCCCTTCCTACCCTGTCTATCCTTTCTGTACACATTGTACTCCCAAAATTCCAATTCTGCACTGCTTATATCAGTGTGACACCATGTCTCTGATATCCCAACAATATCTGCCTATGATGTCTTGATCGGCACTTCAAATTAGACAAAGTGTTCAACTAATAATTTAACATATTAAACATTTTTTTTTGTATCACGCACAGATATATTGCAACAGGCTGTATTTTTTATGTGCTACCCTAAAGCATCCTTAGACTAGCTGCCAGCAACTGGTACCTTAGAACCACAAAGTTGGCATCATAGGTGAACTATGGAATCAGCATTCCCCACCCATAATCCCAAGGGCAGATGTAGGCTGATGTTTTATGTAAACTTGAAAACATTTGCTCTGTGACTGAGTTGCTTATCAAAATTTGGAAGTGAGTCACCTTGACCTTGATTGTCATAAATTAAAAAAAGAATATTGCTAAAATACCATATATCTTTACAGTAAATAAAAGATAAGAAATAGTAATAAATTCTTAGAAATGTAGTTAAATTAGTTAAGTCATATTCCCTCCATGTGTGCATGGGAATTGAAATAACATCTTTATTTTATTTTTCACCCATCTTTTTATTTTCATTTCTTTAAACTTATTTTTTCCCTTGAATTTGAATATGTCAGCAATTGCCTAATCCGGCGTTATGGATGGCACCCCCTTAAACTTGGCATCCTAAGCAACTACCTATATCAGCGAACTACCCCTGGTACTACTGCTACATCCAAGCAATTTATAAAATTAAATAAAATAATAAAACTACACAATGAAAATCAAATTCATTTTAAAAAATAACTATTCAGTTCAGAGACTGAAATTGAAAATAGTATGAAATAAAACATAAAATAAAACGTTAATAAAATATTAATTTTAATAGTCAAGTAGGTACATCTCATTACTGAAACATGTGATAAACCAAAATGGAATTACAGGTACACTCTGAGCCAGTCAGAGTCCCACTTCAGTTCCTTTTTTAAACAAACTGGAACTTAGTGCTTTTTTCCCCCCTTTTCTTTTCTTTAGATGAAACAGAATTTGAAATAGTTCATAATTTGAGCTTTTAACTGGAACTAATTTTTAAAAACTATCCAAGCATTACAATTTCCTCACATAACACTGAACTGCATTGAAGCAGAAAGAAATGACCCCCCCACCACACACCAATAACACTCCTTTGAATTCTTGCCAAACTGTTAAAAAAGCAGTCATTACAGCAGGGTTTCTTAACCAGGGGTCCACAGACAGATTTCAGGGGGTCCGTGAGTTTAGATGGGAAAAAAACCAACTCATTATTTTCCTTCACTTATGAATGTATGTAATAAATTACAATTGTATTAGCTGTATCTGTAGTCACAAAATAACAGATATTTTCATATCATATTATAGTTAGTGCGTATCTCGAAAAATCGCTTACGCCCATCGTTACTTTGAAATTACGGCAGTTATTAGACCTGCCGCTAGATCGCACTTGATTGCAGTCCTGCTGTGGACAGACTATCGTGCGATGTAGTTGGCAAACTATCTGGCAAATCAGTGCCTAGTAGGCCACTTTTAACACGAATAGACACGCTGACTATGAGTGTAAACCAGATATGTTCAAACACGTCCTACGGTTTAGATAACAGTTGAAGTGTGTAATTTAACCTTTTCGCTGCTATGTGCGTGTATACCGGTTCAACGGTAAAGGACCCTGCAGTGCTACAGACGTGTATGCACGCCCACCGTGTGTCTGTTGATGCATACAGTCTTTGTATATGTCTTTCTTGGTTGCTAATATTGCATTAATTATTTTTACATTAATTATTTAAAATTTGTTACAGACCAAATTTAAGCTGAAATGTCGAAGAAAAGGAAGTATGATGAAAACTATGTATTATTTGGTTTCACTTGCATTAATGAACTTGACAGGACTCAAATACCGCAGTATTTTTTGTGCAGAAAAATTCTTGTGAACAGAAGTATAAAGCCAGCAAAACTGAAAGACCATCTCAAGCCTGTCCATGCTGAAAATGCATCTAAAGATGCTGTTTTTTTTTCGTGTGAAAAAATCTCAATTCGAAAAAGCAGGGACACTTCCAAAAGATTTGCCATTTCACGAAAACCTTTTCTTGAAGCATCCTATAAAGTTGCTTACCCGATTGCCAAGCAAAAGAAGCCCCACACTATTGGAGAGATTTTAGTAAAGCCATGTGCACTGGAAATGGTCGAACTGGTCTGTGGACTGGAACAGAGAAAAAAACTGGAAGCTGTTCCCTTGTCAAATGATGTAATACATTCTAGAATAGTTGATATGTCTTTTAATATTTTGAAACAGGTCATTGAGAAAATGGCAGCCTCACCATTCCCCTTCAGCATGCATTGAAACTACAGACATTTCTCAATGTAGCCAGCTCCTTGTTTTTGTTCGCTATGTGCATGCTGAGGCCATCAAAGAAGAATTCTTATTTTGTGAGTCTCTTTCGGAAACTACAAAGGCCGTCGACGTTTTCGAAATGGTAAAAAGTTTTTTTTTACAAACGAAACTTTGAATGGAAAGGAAAACTTCATTCTCTTTGCACTGATGGAGCTCCTGCGATGCTGGGTAGTACATCTGGTTTTGCTTCTTTAGTGAAAAAAGAAGCTCCTCAAGTCATCGTCACTCATTGCTTTTTACACAGACATGCACTGGCAACAAAGACTCTTCCAACAACCCTGAAAGAAGCATTGTCAACAGCCATAAAAGTTATCAACTTTATCAAAAGAAGTTCTCTGAATCATCGTATTTTTAAAAGATTTTGTCAAGAAATGGGAGCAGAATATGAAGTGTTTCTCTACCACACAGAAGTATGCTGGCTTTCAAGAGGACAAGTCTTGATGCGCTTGTTTGAACTAAGGGCAGAAGTTTCACTTTTTCTGGAAGAAAGAGAAAACCCGCTCTTGGAACATTCTGAAAGGAAGGATTTTATCCATGGGTTGGCTTACCTGGCAGATATTTTTCACCATACGAATGAGATAAATCTTTCCATTCAAGGTCATGAAGTCACCATTATGGATGCAACTGAAATATTACAAGCTTTCTTGGCTAAGTTACCAATATGGAAGAAGAGAGTAGAGACCGACATTCTTGCAAACTTTCCACTGTTGCTGGAAGTGCTTTACCAAGATGTAGTTGAAATGCAAACTTCTCTCTCAATTTTTTTGAAAAGAGATATCTGCAAACACTTGGAAACATTACAGAACTCTTTTAAATGTTATTTCTATCTTGATGGCATGAAAATTGAACCATGGATCCGAAATCCTTTTCTTTTTGATATAAACTGTATCGAAGATGTTGACTTAACTAAAGATGAACTCAGTGATCTTAGGTCAAAAAACTTACTACGATTGGAGTTTACCTCAAAAAGCCTTGAAGAATTCTGGTGTTCCCTGAGAGAAGCCTATCCTCGTCTTGTAAAGCGAGCTATGGAAGCTTTGATACCATTTGCAACAATATATCTGTGCAAATCGGGATTTTCAGCACTTGTAACAATGAAAACAAAAAATAGAAATCGATTATATGTCCAACATGACATGTGTGTTGCCATGTCAAATACCACACCACAGTTTAATGTTCTTATTCAAGATAAACAACAACAGTCTTCACACTGATATGTCCTTAAAAAATAAAATTTAACTTCAACTTTCTTATATTTTAAATGTATTGTATTATTATTCAATGTGTTAAGAAAGAAACACATATATTACTGTATAATGTTTTTTAATTTTGGTAACTATTTCATTAAACTGGTTTTTTGTAATTTTATTTTATGCATTTAAAAACATTATTCTGAGAAGGGGTCCGCGTGGCATCACCTGACTGGCAAAGGAGTCCGTGGCATCACCTGACTGGCAGAGGGATCCGTGGAACTAAGAAGGTTAAGAACCCCTGCATTATAGTATGGTATTGTACTTAATTGTGCGAACCATATTGTACTTAATTATGCAAACCAAATTAAACAAAATAGATTGAAAAAGGGAAAATTGCTGAAATTCATCAGTTCGTCATAATGTATTAGATTATTAATTTTAAAATTTTAATTACATTAAACAATATTAAGGTACTCAAAACATTTTTATAGCAACAATTTAACTCAGGAGTTTACAGCAATTCAAATGCTTTGTTTTTGAGTGTACCAACTAAAAAGCAAAGTACAAAAATTGTTAACTGAACTAACCTGGTTAAGAGAATTCATATCAGTAGCTTTCTGATAACCTTCTTCCATCAGGCTGGGAGCAACAAAACTAAAGCCACGGAATAATTCATGGGCAGTGGCACTTGGAGGAACACCAGGAGAATCTTAAGCAAAGTTCAAAATTTTAAAGTGATGCTCAATGAATAATCCATGTTATGTACAGATAAATTATAAAATTTCTCTGGAGTAAAAATTGCAAAATAAATGCATGTCAATATTAAAGGCTAAATTTTATAAATTGATTGCATTAAATATAAATTACAGAACAATCCTTAGCTTACCAAAAGTAGGATTTCTTAATTCACTTCTGACTGATAGTTTATAGTGTCTAGTAAGTGCAGTCTTAGTCCTCGTGGGAAAAGGAAACATGTTACTATGCATCTTGGAATTGCACTACTATTAAGTAATTAGCACACTGAAAGACTAACCTAATGTTTATTTAAAAGATGAAATGCTACCATGCCAACCTGTCTCAGTACTTATTGGTTATTGGTCCCTTATCAGATATCGATTATATCCTATATAATGCAAAAAAAAAAAAAAAAACCCCTGGTCTCTAGTGAAAAGTCATTAACAAAATGGTCTTAATGATATGAACAATAAGACCACTGAATTTGCCAGTCATTTTAAAAGCCTGTTGGCCACAAAAACAGTCTTCTAAACTTTCATAACACTGAAACACCAAATAGCATCAACTACTTCATAATTTTGAAATCGGTGGTAAAAAAACAGTGGGGTGGGGGAGGTCTGCTGGCTAGTTCCACAGTTCAAAAATGTGTAAAAATTCTTTCAATGTTCAACTGCAAAAAAACATCTGCTTAGATCTAAAATCCATGCTTTAGTTTTACAATTCACAAGTCAAGTGCCACACTATCATTTGTGCTCAAATACACTTTTGCAATCCCTAAAGGCTATAGTTTCAAATAAATTTATTGTTTTATATAAATCTTCAGTAATCCAGCTACTGCCACTTAGTTGATAAACAATTTAACACCAGGGGCTCACATCTGGTGAGTATGGGCTTGGCACACCCAAGCCCATACTGAGCTGGATATCATCATTCTTCTCTCTCTCTCTCTCTCTCTCTCTCTCTCTCTCTCTCTCTCTCTCTCTCTCTCTCTCTCTCTCAGCATAAGCCCCAGGCTTCCTTGCACCATATAGCTGCTAATAATAATCTAAACATGATTTAATAATTGTTCACTATATACTTTATTGTTGGGAATTTTTAATGCATTAGCTACTCAGTGCATTAAACAATACTTCTTAAGTTACTTCAGATCATATTGTGAACAAGTGCTTGTTCACAAACTAATCTGCTTTATAAGCAGGTTGAGAAACCAGGAATAGCTATTAAAAAAAGTACTAAAGTGATAAAAAAAAATGTCTCTCCACCAGAGATCAGCATATACAACCCCGGTAGAAGAGGCCTTTAAAATTCCCTCCAATCTATAATGAGATTCTAACACAAGCCTCTGTAAACAAATAATAATCTTCTATTTTAGAACTGTCAGAGAATCAGAAATGACAGTTCTAAAATTCTACTAGCTTTACTATGCACACGCAGGACAACTAGTAAAAAAAATTTTTTTCCAGTTGACTAAGTACTTTACATTGTTGTACACGTTGGCACTAATGACATTAAGAGTAGGAGATCTGCAGGCTTACTTAACAAGTACAGGTCAATTTTGAAAAAGCCACAAGTTACATTTAAAATTGAGTGTCTGCAATTCTGCCTAGACACAAGAGGAGGGAGTATATGATGACAGCCTTGTCAATCAATTCGGCCCTGGAGAGATTGTGCAAAGCTCATGGAGTAGAATTTTTCTCAGCATGGTCTGTGCTTGTTAATAGAAGAGATTGCTCCTACAGGAATGGGATACACTTAAATAGAAAGAGTGCAAGAATATTTGCTGATTCTAACAAGGCTAAAATTAGGTGGGTCGGAAACCTACTAGCTTTGACAGAATAATAGACTAACAGTAACCGCTGGTAGAGGTGAAAGTGATTCTTGCACTGTTTCTATTGGAATGAGCAGCAGCATGGAAAACAAGGTGCTGGGGATTTCAGGAACTGCTGGTAGTCATCGTGAAACAAGTAAATATGTGGGCTGTGTTAGGGTAACTAAGAGTAAGAACAGGTGCATGTATACTTGCATGTAAACCAATGATAGGAGTATAGTAAATAAATCTGATGAATTTGAAGTGATGGTCAAGATATAAAAGTCGGATACTGTTGGAATATCATAGACGTGGTGTCACACAGATATAAGGAATGCACAATTGGAATTTGGGGAGTACAGTGTGTACAGAAAGAATAGGAAGGGAGGAGGGGTTATGCTATTAGTTAAGAAACAAAATCCAGTTGACATTGGTGGACAGTGCAATGTTAAGTCAGTTTGGTGTGGCATAAGCACTGGGAAAGCAAAAATGAGGGTAAGAGTGTGTTATAGACTCTGATGAGTACAATGAACAACTATACAAAGAAATAAAGTGGGCCAGTAATCAGAATGTCTTATAATGAGAGATTTTAACTTTCCAGATATTGACTGGAACTTGTGGTTCATTCACTTGCACATCAGAAAGATTTTTGTAGATTTATTAGATGACTGTTTTCTACAGAAGCATGTTTGAGAGGCAACCAGGAGTCATATTAGAGAGGCAATAAAAGAAACTCTTGATCTGGTTATCAGTAGTAATTCTTCATGCATTAAGAATCTGCAGATAAAGGACACACTGGATGGCAGTGATCACAGTGTACTAATGTGGAATTTAATTAAAGACATAACTACTGTCAAGGGTAAGGGAAAAGGCTTTTGCTTTCGCAAGGGTGACTACATAGGTATCACACAGTTTTTAAGCTGTGTGCAGTGGAACCAACTAATGATGTTACCAACAGGAAATTCTAAATGGGAAGTATTCAGGGAAGTAATCAAAAAAGGTACTAGGCTTTTCATATCAACAAAGAAATACTGTTCAAAGCTTAGACCTAAATGGATATCAGATGAACTGAGACACGTCGCAGAGAAGAAAAGTTCATGAGATGCACATAAATTACAGAAGCCTATGGTGTGTGTTTGTTCGTTATTTGGTTTTTAGGAGCATTAGCAACTAAGGCCATATTGCTCCGGGATATGCGGTGGTCATTCCTTGACCTTTCCGCATACTCCGTATTTGGTGGTGACGGGCTCGAACCCCGGTCTAATCAAGAAGCGTGTGCTACGCACTGCTGCTCCTTCCCACCTGGCTACGGAGACGCCTATGGTGTGTGTGTGTGTGTGTGTGTGTGTGTATATATATATATATATATGGTAGAGAAGCCTAGGTGATACAGAAGCCTATGGTAGATATAAATTAATCTGTAATCAAGCCATAAAGGAGAAGTTTCTAGCAAAGAATTCTATGCTTATACTAATAGTAGAAGGAAGGGGCAAAATCACACACCAGGCCACTTGATGTCTATGGATTAACTTTTGATGACACTGTTCTAGGAATAATAATGGAATCACTAGTTAAAGAAGTAATGTAGGACCATTTGGACAAGTAATTATACAGCAATCACAGAATGGATTTGTCAAGGGGCAGTCTTGTCTATCCAATGTGATAGGTTACAATGATGCAGTGACCAAGGAACTGGATGCAAGGCTCAAGAGGTAGAATTTTTCCCAGCCTGGTTTGGGCTTGTTAACAGGAGAGACTGCTTCTACAGGGATGGGATACACTTAAATAGAAAGGGTGAAAGAATGTTTGCTGATGCTATCGAGGCAGTGTTAGGTGGATCGGAAAACTGCTAGCTTGAGGGGATACACGGACTAATAGATTAACAGTAGCCGCTGGCAGAGGTGAAAGTGATTCTTGCACTGCTATTGAAATGCAATTGAGCAGCAGCCTGGAACGTAAGGCAATGGGGATTTCCAGGATTGCTGGGAGTCATAGTGGAACAAGTAAATACATGGGCTGTGTTAGGGTAACTAAGAGTAGAAACAGGTGCATATATACTTGCATGTACACCAATGCTAGGAGTATAGTTATTAATTTTGATGAGCTTGAAGTGCTAGTCATGACATCAAAGGCAGATATTGTTGGGATATCAGAGACGTGATGTCACACAGACATAAGCAGTGCAGAATTGGAATTTGGGGAGTACAATGTGTACAGAAAGGATAGACACGACAGGAAGGGAGGAGGGATTAGGCTGTTAGTTAAGAAACACAAAATCTAAGGAAGTGCATCCAACTGAGGTTGCAAAAATTGCATTGTTAGTGGACAATGCAATTTTGAGTCTGTTTAGTGTGACATAAGCATTGGGAAAGGAAAAATGAGAGTAGGTGTGTGTTATATGCCAATTGAATCTGTTGAGTCTCATGACCCATTGTGCAGAGAAAGTGGGCCAGTAAATCAGAGTGTCTTATAATGAGGAATTTTAATTTCCCAGAGATTGACTGGAATTTGTGGGTTGGTCACTCACACACTAGCAAGGCTTTTGTGGATTTATTGGATGACTGTTTTCTACAGCAGCATGTTCGGGAAGCAACTACAGGGAGTAATACTCTTGATCTGATTAACAGTAGTGATTCTTCATGCATTAAGAATCTGCATTTAAAGGAACCACTAAGTGGCAGTGATTAGTGTGCTGAAGTGGGATTTACTGAAAGAGGTAACTACCATCAAGGGTAAAGGGAAGAGTTTTTGCTTTCGTAAAGGTGATTACGGTGGTGTGAGACAGTATTTAAATTCTATACAGTGGGACCAACTGATGTTACCAACAGCAAATTCAAAATGGGAGGCATTCAAAGAATTAATTTTAGAAGCTACTAGGCTTCACATACCAACTAAGAAATATTGTTCAAGGTTTAGGCCTAAATGGATGTCAGATGAACTAATGAGATGTGTAGCAGAGAAGAAAAATGCATGGGATACATATAAATTAATGGTGATATGGAAGCCTGTGATAGGTATAAGCTGGTCTGTAACCAAGTCACAAAAGAGATTAGGCAGGCAAAGGCAGATTATGAGAAATCTTTGGCAAAGGATGCAAAGAAAAACAGCAAAGAGTTCTTTACCTATGTAAACTCTAGAAGGAAAGAGATAAATCAGATTGGTCCTCCAGATATTTATGGTTCCTGTTGATGATCCTGCTCAGGTGGCTAGCAAACTAAATATTTTGCATCTACATTCACACAAGAAGTTATTCAGGGAGGGGAATGCCAGAGATGAATTAAACTCTGGCAGTGAGCTAGATGATTTTGTAAAAACTGAGAGGAAAGTGGAAGGGAAATTGTTGAAGATAAGCATAAAAAGGGCACCCAGGGTGGATGGGATCTATCCAATTATATTAAAGGAGGCAGCAAAGGAAGTAAGCAAACCCTTGGCCATAATTATGAGAGCTTCCTTGGACTCAGGGGAGGTACCCATGGACTGGAGATGTGCAAATGTGACCCCAATTCACAAAGGAGGATCAAAGGGCGACAAGTAATTATAGACCTGTTAGTTTAACTTCTGTTACAGGTAAATTAATGGAGGCACTGGTCAAAGAAGCACTGCAGGATCATCTAGACAAGACTTCCGTTATAGCTCGGACACAGCATGGTTTTGTTAAGGGGAAGTTTTGTCTGACAAGTTTGATTGGATACTATATGGTCACAAAGGAACTGGATGCAGGGAATAACTTTGATATCATATATTTGGATCTTAGAAAGGCTTTTGAAACTGTTGCACATGGAAGACTGCTGCACAAATTGGAGGCAAATTGCTGCTATGGATAACGGGATGGTTGAGTGAGAGAAGACAGAGTGGTAATCAATGGACACTGCTCTTCTTGGACTAATGTTATTAGTGGAGTCCCTCAGGGTTCAGTGTTGAATCCATTGCTGTTTTCTGTATTTATAAATGATATTGATGATGGTATATCAGGCTTAATGTCCATGTTTGCAGACAATACGAAGGTTGGCAGGGTTGTTAAGGACACTAATGACAGCACGCTGCTGCAACAGGATCTAGAAAAGTTGAGCAGATGGGTTGAGAGGTGGCAAATGAAGTTTAACATTGACAAATGTAAAGTACTATGTATGGGAAGCAGTAACCCCAGAGTAATGTATCAACTCTGTGGTATTACACTGACAGTGGTAGAGAATGAAAAGGACCTGGGGGTAATTGTGCAGGCAGATATGAAGTTTTCTGAGCAGTGCAGACGGTTTGCAAGAATAGCTCATGGTGTCTTGTCAATGATATACAGGAATTTTTCTAGCAGGGATAAGGAGGTGATTATCCCCTTGTATAAGGTAATAGTCAGGACACACCTTGAGTACTGTATACAGGTCTAGAGGCCGCATTTTAAGGAGGACGTAAAGCTGTTGGAAGGAGTACAGAGAAGTGCAACAAGATTAGTGAATCGAACAAAGTGTGCTCTTACGAAGAAAGGCTTAAATTTTGCAGATTACAGTGTCTGGAGACTAGGCACCTGTGAGGTGTATAAAGCCTTGAATGGTTTGAGCATGCTCAAAGCTCATGGGATTCTTACTCTAGCTCAGAATAATCACCTGAGATGGTATAAATTCAAATTGAGGAAAGACAGTTGTAAGATAGATCTGCGGAAGTTTGCCTTTAGCCAGCGGGTAGTTGATTGGTGGAAAAGACTTCCATCTTAGTATGGTTAGTACCTACCGAAAGTGGTCCGAGGAGGGGAACCCATGAACCGCCAGTGAGGTGTTGGACGACCACAGCTCATTGATGCTCGAGCTGAGCGAAGGCTCTCCCGGATGGTTTGTGGCAACCGAAGGGAGACTGTAGTGCAACTCGCCGGTAATTGAAAGGCTGGCGACAGGAGTAATGTGTCACAGTACATTGAATCCTGCTGAAAATGGGGCTGTGTAGCTGCAGGCCGCTCCGAGTGCCCATGCTAACCACTGTTCACTGGTGACAGTGCCTACAATGGGCACGCAAGCACTGAAACTGGACCTTGAGTGATTGGAAGGTTGTCTGGTCCAATGAATCATGTTTCCTGTTGCACCACGTGGATGGCCAGGTACATGTGCATAGTTTACCTGGAGAAGTGATTGCGCCTGGATGCACTGTGGGACGAAAACAAGCTAGCTGCGGCTGTGTCATGCTTTGGGCGATGTTCTGCTGGGATACCCAAGGTCCAGTCATCCATGTGCCGGGTACTGACATTTACCACCTACCTAAACATTATTGCTGATCAGGTACACCCTTTCATGGCAACGGTCTTCCCCTCTGGCAGTGCAGTCTTTCAGCTTTATAATGTGCCATGTCACACCGCCTGGATTGTTCGAGACTGGTTCATGGAACATGAGGAAGACTTCCAGGTATTGCCCTGGCTTCCAAATTACCCAGACATCAATCCCATCGAGGATCTGTGGTTTGTGTTGGAACAATAACTCCGATCTGTGGCGTCTCAACCACAGATCTTACAGGAGTTAAAGGATCTGCTGGTTACGTGTTGGTACCACATACCACAAGACACATTTAGAAATCTTGTAGCATCCATGCCTCACCAGGTACGAGATGTTTTGGCTGCACGTGGAGGACCAACATCACATTAGGTAGGTGGTCAATGTTTTGGCTCATCAGTGTATATCACTTGTCAATTTACTATGCTTCTTGGCAGTTATCTGTACCTCATTCAAGAAAATTTGATCACCTGGAACTGAAGGTCTAATTATTCAATATCAATTTTGGAGTAATCTGAAAAGCCTGGGGTAAATGATTTTGTTTTTGTTCCAACAATTTGGTGGAATTTTGCACCTTTACAAAAGGAGCTGATATTCAAATATGATTCTAGTAATACTTTAGGATTTTCTATTGAACAAGGCACACCATAGCAGAATCAAATTTCTGCCAAATAAAGTTGAATTGGTTCATCTATTTTGAAGCTTGTGATGATGTATGCAGTTAGAACTGGACACTGCAGTTGTCATTTTGGTATAATTAGAGCACTGTTATATCTGCATAATGGCATTTTGGTGGTTATGGTTCTGCTGAATGATTGAGCATTATTTCAGCTAACTGACTGAAGTCATTGAGTTTAATCACTCTCTCATCAGTCATCACTACTGTCCCCATATTTACAATATGGGGACAGTAGTGATGACTGATAAGCTATGCTTGGGAAGTGGGGGAAGGAAGTTATTAAATTACTTGGAAGGGATCTATGTGATTGTTCATTATTATGTTAATGAATTGATAGACACTACACTATTATATCACATGGTAAATTAAATAATTTATTATTGAAATGATACAATTTAAAGGAATTGAACTGCCTCAATGGCAAACAAACTATTTATGGCTCTGTTTCGGGAACTCACTGTCTTCAGGCCTATGGGGGATAGAACATTGTTTCAGGAGCAGTACCCCAAGTTTTTACTCTCAAGCCAGTCCTCACCCTTCCTTCCCCTTAACCTCAGAACATCCTAATCTACCTCCATAATATAACTCTGTACCCAAAATCTCCACCTGGGGATTTTGGGTACAGAGTTATGCAACAACCTCCCAGTGGCAACACCAAGTAAACTTCAATTTGTATAAATAGTCAATCTGCTCCTTCAACCTCAGTCTTCCTCAACCAGACCAAGAGACTCCACTCCCAGATCATGTTAACAGGCAAGCCCTTCCAACTAATTTAGAGTAACTCTAGGGATTTTTCATAAACTATCTTTATGTATTTATTAATTAATTAATTAAAATATATACAAAAAAGTGTAATAATTATACGACAATTGTACATGTAAAGGAGTATAGTATAATTAGAATAGATTGTATGGTAAATATTGTCATGATCAAACTGAAAACTTGTAGTACCACTCCCCAATGTTCTGTCTCCCATAGGACTGAAGACAGGGAAACAGTGAGCTTCTGAAACATAGCCATAAATGTTTGTCATTTAGGCAATTCATTTCCTTTAAATTGTATCATTTTTATAATATATTACTTAATCTACTACATGATATAGTAGTGTAGTGTCTATCAATTCATTAACATAAGAAGTTATTAGAGTTGTGGCAAAAGAATTCAGTGGTATTCAAATCCATTACATTGAACAAAGATGATTTTGAATATGTTGATTGGCCTGTGTATATATCTGTATTGTGAACTGACCTTTTCATGAAAAAATAAAATTACAGATAAATGAGTGATGACTGTTAGTTACTTCCATCCCCTTTATCTCCTAAAATAAATTTTAAAAAAAATTTCAAATGAATGGAAACATACAAAAAGGTAGATATGGGATGTAAGGATTTGTATTTTTAAATTTTATTTAAATTAAACTTATTTAAATTTTATTTAAATTAAAATTAAAATAAATAAAATAACTAGATAAATTAATCAAATTTATTACTTGAGATAAAATTAAATAAAAATTAACTAATATTATCTAACATCATTAGATCAAGGCACTTAGAAACTAAATTTGCACAACAGATTTTATATTTCAACTACTATTGAATAATAAATGCTATATTTTTAAGGTTAATTTTTAGTATTCTTAATGCACCTAATACCTTCACTAATGTCAAAAACTAATCAAGATTTACCTTCTGGTGTTCTGGTAGTGAATTCTTTATCAAAGTAACCAGTGTGGTCTGCTCTAGAAACTGCAGGTACAAATGGAGGCATAACTTCCCGTTTATACAATTTCTCCCAGTCAATTGTTGCAAAGAATGAATGACTCTTTATATCATGAGTACCATTAGGACCAGAACCTGAAACAAAAGATATGCACAGTGATTTAAGAAAAATCAAGAATTCTGCATATTTTCAGTAAAATGGAGGTTCAATAAAAATATATATTACTTAAAAATTTCTTGATGACAGAAAGGATATATTGGTCCCTCTCCTACATAGCTGCAGGTCAGGGAGACTAATTTTGGCCAACAACTGATACACTTTTGAATACATTGATTGCCCTTGAAATCATAAATCACTCTCAGAAGTGACTGTCATCACCAGGTAAATCCCTAACCATGCAATTAGACTTCAAGGATGAGAAGAGAAACAAATCTGAAGGGAAAGTTCAGGAAAGTGTGGCAGGTATGGCAAAATTTCAAAGTTAAACTGGGTTACCATCCATATGGCAGTATGCAAATTACAAGAGGAGCATTGTTACAGAGCAATAGCACACTTTAGTCGGTGTCCTCACCAATTTTTTTTGGCAGCTACATTCACAGGACAAAAAATTGAAATAAAACATCCTGGTAATATAGGTGTCCATTTGAAGATAAGCAGCAAGAACCATGTCATTACCTGACTAGTAGATGATTGCACCCTTATTTTCTTTGGAAGCAGTAGCTAAAAATAATTTCCATTATTTGAAATCCAAGTCTCAGTCACAAAAACAAATCATTCTGGTCATTGATGCATATGGTCAAAAGCTGCCCGGCACAATTCTACCTTTGCACTGTGGAAAATTCTAATTCTTCTATAAAATTAGTTCCTTAAAGTTAGTATAAAATCAAAGTTCACATTCTTATATGAAGAAAAATTTGTTTTCTGGCTTCTGTAACGAACTTTAAAAAACCTAATGTTAATAAAATTTGTTATTTGGCTTGTAATGTGCACTAACTGAAGGTAGTGCAAAAGAATTTCATTCTGTGTATTACAATAAAGAGTAGACATTTTTTCATTATTTTGATAAAGGATTTTCTGCTCCACAGATAAAAAAAACACATATCTATAAAAGTTTTCACTTATAAATTTATGCACACATTGTATCACTTGAAAAATGTTACACACAGTAGCTGGTAATTACGTAATCAAAGGCGAGAACTTTCCATAACCATCGTATGAGTGAAAATAACTGTTTATTTTTGCCATATAATAAAAAAAACTTAGCTTCTATTAACAAAGACCTTGTCTTGGGAAGCTGAAAGGTATCTAAATTCTGGTTTTATCTATATGTATAAATAAAAACAAGAGGACACAGTCTGAAAATTCAACCATATGAACTATGGTTAACTCAACAGATGAATTATTGAGACACATGGCAGAGAAGAAAAGTCATACAGAAGCCTACAGTAAATATAAATTAATCTGTAATCAAGTCACAAAGAAGGTTAGGCAAGCTAAGGCAGATTATGAGAGGTCTCTGGTGAAGAATGCAAAGACTCCTATGCTTATGTCTATATTGGTTAACTGTTGATGACTCTGCTCAGGTTGCAGACAAACGGAATAGGTATTTTGCATTTACATTCACACATGAGGAACTGTTTAGGAAAGAGGATGCCAGAAGTTTATCAAACTGTAACAAGGAGTTAAATGAATTGATAATAACTGAAAGGAAAGCAGAAGTGAAATTGTTGAGGATGGATATATAAAAGGCACCTGGGGCAGATGGAATCTATCCAATTATATTAAGGGAGGCAGCAAAAGAGGTAAAGCAAACTCTTAGCCATAATTATGAGAGCATACCTGGATTCGCATATCTCCAGTCCATAGGGACTGGAGATGTGCGAAAATATCCCCAATTCATAAAGGGGGATCCAAAGGTGACATGGATAATTACAGACCTGTTGGCTTAACGTCTGTTCAAGGGCAAATAATGGAGTCACTGGTTAAAGTTTGGACAGGCATCCAATTATACTGCAATCACAGCATGGATTTGTCAAAGGGGTGGTCTTGTCTAACCAATCTGATAGATTACTATGATGCAGTGACCAAGAAACTGGATGCAAAATATAATTTTGACATCATATACTTGGATTTCAGGAAGGCTTTTGATACTGGAGCACATAAAATTGCTGTACAAACTGGAGCTGTTGTTTGTTATTTGGTTTTTAGGAGCATTAGCAACTAAGGCTGCCGCATATCCCCAGGAGGATATGCGGCGGTCATTCCCTGACCTTTTCGCATCCTCTGTATTTGGTGGTCACAGGCTCAAACCCCAGTCTAATCAAGAAGCATGTGCTACGCACTGCTGCTCCTGCCCACCTGGCTACAGAGGCACCGTACAAACTGGAGCAATGTGGCATTAAGGGCAAGTTACTGCTATGGATAAAGGAATGGTTAAGTGAAAGAAGACAGAGGGTGGTTATCAATGGGCACTGCTCTTTGTGAACTAATGTTATTAGTGGAGTTCCCCATGGTTCAGTTTCATGGGGACCCCATGGTCCATTGTTGTTTTCAATATTTATCAATGATATAGATGAAGGTATATCATGCTTAATGTCTAAGTATGCAGATGATACAAAGGTTGGAAGGGTGGTTAATGACAATCATCATGGTGAGCTAGTGCAACAAGATCTAGAAAAATTGGGTTGATGGGTTGAGAAATGGCAGTTGAAGTTTAATATTGACAAATGCAAGGTACTGCACATGAGTAGCAGTAACTCCAGAGCAACTTATCAACTGTGTGGTACTACACTCAGCGGAGAATTAAAAAGACCTGGGTGTAATTATGCAGCCAGACATGAAAGGCTCTGAGCAGTGCAGACATGCTGACAGGACAGCTCATGGGGTTTTGTCATTGACATACAGAAACTTTGCTAGCAAGAATAAGGAGGTGATTATCCCTTTGTATAAGGTCATTGTTAGGTTGGTTTGTTTTTTATGGCACAAAAACAACAAGGTTATATTGTGCCATGATAGCCATTATTAGGCCACATCTTGTATACAGATCTGGAGGCCTCACTTTAGGATGTCTGTAGAACTGCTGGAATGGGCGTAGAGAAGGGCAACCAGATTGATGAAGGGAACAAAAGAGTGCACTTACCTAAAAAGGCTGCATTTAAAACTAGGCACCTGTGGGGAGATCTCATTAAAGTGATTAAAGCCTTGAATGGATTGAGTAAGCTGAATGTTAATGGCATTCTTCCATTTGCTGAGACTACACATATGAGGGGGCATAAATTCAAGTTGAGGAAGGATGGTTGCAGGATAGATGTGTGAAAGTTTGCCTTCAGCCATATCCCCAATTGGGTTGTTGATTGTTGGAACAGGCTTCCATCTGTTGTTGTTGTGTTCAGGACAGTGCACGTCCTCACACAGCAGATGTGATTGTAATTAAAGGCAATACAACAGTAATTAAAGGAAATACTGCTATGCACTTTCTGTGATAATAGTCACAAAGGGCTAAGTCCAGACTTGTCACATGTGACTGCTATTTCTTTGGGCTTCTGAAACGGCACATTTTCAGGATACAAGATCCACACTAATGATTAAGTGAATGACAAGGTATCATATCAACTCAGAATTTTTCCACACCAGCATCAAGGAGCTTCCATACTTCTGGCAAAAGAAGGATATCGTACTGAACATGACAGCAACATCACAATATTGCAGTCAGTAACATTCTATACACTCCCATTCTGTATACATTTGAATGTATGCATAAAATATATAACACCTTTTTAAAGTTGAAGGGTTAAACAAACATTAAGTGAATGTAAATAATTAAAGGTTTAATTAACTGTATAATAATTATCACTTGTGGGCATTCTTGTATGAAATGAATGGCAACGCAACTGTAATTGAACATGCCCACTTTTTAATTTTTTTAAAATTTAAAGTATTTCTTTGTTAATTATCAACCTAATAAATACTCTTATTATAACTGAAATTACATTTAATTAAAGTTATTCAATTATCTTGGATCAAAAATGCAAGGTAATGTAGCAATGAAGAGAAAAGCATGAACCAGTGACCATGTGATATACAGTATATATGTGTACTGTACTACGAAAAGGTGGTTAAATGTAAAAAGAAGTTTGAGTAAATAGGCATTAAAGTAAACATGATTCCGTGCGAGGTAGACATCTTTTGCGGGCCTCTGCTCGCGGTGGGCAACAACTTACAGAACCCCAGTGATATCTGCTTTATTTTATGGCATTCTTTTAGAAGAATTTGGACAAAATACATCCCTTATGTGACAGTCATGAAACCAGCTGCTGATCTGTGTGATGTCTCCGTAGAAGTAAATCTCTATTTTTCAAGCCAAGAACTTCAAGGATGAAGAGAAAGAACTGAAGCTGAACAGTGCTTTGGACCACCTCCAGAAAGCCTGAAATCAGAGATCGTATTACCAAACCTGGTGTGGCAACTCAGATGATATGACTAGGGTAATATCTTTCGATTTTGCTCAAACAGTACATTATCCAACAAGTCTTCAGCAACCAAGTTCTGCTTATTTCAAGTGCACACGAAAATGTGCAGTATTTGGTATAACTAATGAAAAAGAAAAAATTCGGTTCAACTACTTGATTGACGAGGAGCAAGACATAGGAAAATATCCAAACTGTGTGATGAGTTTGCTGCAACACTACCTGCAAACTTCTCAAGGAGCTGAGACCCTTGTCCTATTTGCAGACAACTGTGTGAGATAGAATAAAAATAATACAATGCTTCAATATCTAATGTGGAGAGTGGCAAAGGGAATGCAGCATTGTATTCTCCTCAATTTTTTGCTAACTGGTCATACTAAGTTTTTTTTTTTTTTTTTTTTTATGAGAACCCCAAACACGAGAGGTATTGGAACCTATAGTACTTAGTACCGTGCTTGGGTTGGGGGTTGAAAAGACGAAAGAAGATATTTGTTGACATTGGACTTGAACTTCTGTAGATTGTAATTTTCAAGAAATACGTATGAAGGAAGGTTGTTCCAGAAACCGGCAGTTGAATGAATAAATGAGGAAGATGAAAAGTTAGTTCTGTGGGTTTGAAGCTGGACAGTAAATGGATGTTGGCTGGTGGCGGCACGTGTTCGGACTGTTTTGAAAGAGAGAGCGGGAATTATAGAAGCCAATTCAGAAGAACAGTGCCCATGGAAGTATCTGTAGAAGAGGCATGCAGCAGAAACAGTACGTCTATGAGAAAGCGAGTGGAGAGACTCTGTTAGAGATGAATCATTAATTAACCTAACTGCCCTCTTCTGAATGGAATCAAGAAGCCTGAGAGAGGTTTTGGGGGCACCACCCCAGATGTGGGAACAATATTCCATGGCAGGGCGGATTTGCGATTTATACAGAGTGAGCAGCTGTTTGGAAGAAAAGTAACGCCGAGAGCGAAAGAGAAAACCAAGTTTTTTAGATGCAGAGGAAGCAATATTTGTAATGTGCTTCTGCCAAGAGAGATTAGAAGTCAGGATAATCCCCAAAAGAGATATATCATTTTGCCTAGAAATCGGAGTGTCACTAAAGATAAGCATAGGAGCAGAAGAATCCTTTTTGCGAGATATAAGACAAGACTGAGTTTTAGAAGGGTTGAAATCAACTAAGTTGTCTTTGCCCCACTGGAGAATTACCTGAAGATCGGCATTTAAGGAATTGGCAGCAGATTTTCGAGAACTTGAAGCTGATTGAGCAGGACAAGGTTTCTCAAAATGGAAAGTTGAATGCAATGTGCTATCATCGGCAAAACTATGGATAGGATTTCCAGTCAATGGAAGAAGGTCATTGATATACAAAAGGAAAAGAGTGGGGGAAAGAACTGAACCTTGGGGGACACCGGCATTAGTGGAGCCATCTACCATCACCCTCAGTGAGTGATCAGAGAGAAAACTGGATAACCAATTACTAAAAACAGTTGGCAAACCATAAGATGGAAGCTTGTTTAGAAGACCTTTATGCCAAACACGATCAAAAGCCTTTGAGATGTCAAGAGCAACTACTTGTGTTTCACCGAACCTTTCCATTAAATTAGTCCATAAATGGGTAACATAAGCCAGAATATCACCAGTGGATCGACACTGACAGAATCCATACTGGCGATCGTTGATCAGACGGAAGGTTTCTAGGTAGTTTAAGAGTTGGCGGTTAATTGATTTCTCCATTACTTTAGAAAGAGTAGAAGTAATTGCAATGGGACGATAATTGGATGGGAGGGATTTGTCACCCTTTTTAGGAACTGGCTGGATATGAGCAAATTTCCAAGCAGAAGGAAAAACACCTTTGGAATAAGAAAGTGAAAAAAGGCGGCAAAGAATAGGAGTAAGTTCAGAAGCACGGGTTTTGAGAACAAGTAGAGAAATACCATCAGGACCTGGAGCTTTCTTAGCATCAAGATTCATCAAAATCCTTCTGATATCCTTTTGACGGAAGACCACAGAAGGCATTGAATGGAGCGTGTTAGGAATGGTGGGAGGTGTTTTACCAAGATTGTTAATACATGAGCTGGAAGAAAAATGGGATGCTAGCAGGTCAGCTTTATCCTTGGCTGAAGTGACAACAGAACCATCTGGTTTGGACAGAGGTGGGAGCAGAGATGGGCAAAAGTTGCGGCCAATAGCTTTGGCAAGAGACCAGAATGCTCGGCTACCATTAGGGCAAGAAGCAAGTTTTCTACTCTTAGCCTGTTCAAACTCTAGTTTGGACTGATTAATAACTGCTTTACAATTGTTGCGAGCTTTGGTGTAGGCAGAAAATGAAACTGAAGAATTAGAAACAAGCCAGTTAAGATATGCAACATTCTTCTCTTGGACAGCCTTAGCACATTTGTTGGAGAACCAAGGTTTAGGACGAGATTTTAAAATGGAGTGTGGAATAAGAATAAAGGACGAGATTTTAAAATGGAGTGTGGAATAAGAATAAAGGACGAGATTTTAAAATGGAGTGTGGAATAAGAATAAAGGTTAAATTAACAGGTCTGTAGTTACTTGTCACCTTTTGAACCTCCTTTGTGAATTGGTGATACATTTGCACACCTCCAGTCCATGGGGACCTCCCGAGTCCAAGGAAACTCTCATAATTATGGCTAATGGTTTGCTTACTTCCTTTGCTGCCTCCTTTAATATAACTGGATAGATCCCATCCACCCCAGGTGCCTTCCTCGTGTTTAACTTGGAATTTCTCCTCCACTTTGCTCTCAGTTATTACAAAATCACTTAGCTCCCTGTTAGCGTTTCATAAACTTCTGGCACTCTCCTCACTGAATAAATGATAACGATGAAAGTGTAGTGCCTTTAATGATTTGAATTGGTAACTAATACAATTTACACTATAAAAACGACCTTTTAATGAGTTATATAACGAAAATTTGAAATTCCGAGATCGTGGAATGAATTACCAAAAAACAATGTGTTATTGGGTTCACATTACGATATTTTCGCGATATGATGGTAACGGATTAATATCATAAAGCGGGGTACACTGCACTGTATAGCTATGCGCGTGGTTTGAAACGTGGTATTTATGAATGTTTAACCTTAATTTTTTGCAATTAATGTTCATATTTTCAATTTTGTTGATACCTGATAGGGAAAAAAAAAAAAAAAAAAAACAACTCATAAACCCGGGAACTCATAAACCGAGAACTGCCTGTACTTTATTTGATGTTGTCAAATGTGTAAGTATCTCAATTAGATGTGTTTTGCATTTTTGAGTAAATTTTTACTGTTGCTAAATGAACAGAAATTTTATTTGAAATACAGTAATTAATTCTACATACAATTTCACAGTATGAATAAATTGTTTTGTCTGTAACATATGTAACTTGTCTCTATTTCATTCACTTACCCATAGTTGCAGCATTTCACACCATAAATGCTGCCAGTTCTACCTTTCACTGAATGCTCTTTACTTGGACATGGTGTTTTATAGTACTAGAACAGAAAATTATTTACAACAGCAATGGCCCAGATTTGGTTTATGAATTGCATTAAAAATATATATAAAGATGGCATCAGAAAATGGGAAGTCTATATATAAGTACATTAATACAAATAAATATCAAACTTACCTAATCTATTGGCAGGATTTCGCTTGAACAAGGCTCTTAATAAACTCTGTGCCTCTGGGCTAAGAAACTGTGGCATACCAAGTTTAGCCCTAATAAACAATTTGATGAATCATGAAATTCTTTACATCAATTGACAAATTATTGCACAAAAATTATGCAACAAATCACTTGTTGGAATCTTGGCATGAATATTAAATCTATAATATATGTGATATATATATACATTTATAATACCTATACTATATGCACTCTATAAAAATGTCCTCTGTAGTTGGAAGCAGAAAAAAGAAAAATTAACAAAGCTTTTTGAGAATTAGGGTTAAACCGTAAGTACAGTTGCTCAGAAAGGAGAAGCCCAGTGCCACAAAAACTTCAGAATTAATTTTTCTTTTTCAGCCATATCAAAGCATTTTGTTATTAATGTATACACAACAGCTTTTCACAGTTCTCATATGTAAACACGTGACAGCCACACAGCAGACACTGTATCATAGAATTTATATATAGTTAACTAATTACGGTATATTCCAGCATATAAACTGAGCTCTGTTTTTTTGTGCTTTGAAAATTTGTGCTTAATTATATTTTAATTATTTTTATTTTACTTATTTTTAAAATCATCTTTCTTCTCATATAGTGTGCATTACAATCAAATTGGCATTAATAACCACTGTCCTTTTTAATTCAATTATTTATGCTCTTTTAAAAGTTTATGTTGTGGCATTTTAATTACACTGAGCAACAAATTGTAAAGTATGATGATTTCCAGCTCAGGACCTTGGGTTTGCCAAGGTCCTGAGCTGGATATCATCATTCTGCTCTTTCTTGGTGACTACTCTCTCTCTCTCTCTCTCTCTCTCTCTCTCTCTCTCTCTCTCTCTCTCTCTCTCTCTCTCTCTCTCTCTCTCTCTCTCTCTGGATAACTTGGGAATTTTTTTTTTTTTTGGCTGGTGCATGCAGCATAAGCCTCAGGCTTCCTCATACCATATGGCTGATAATAATAATATACAGTACTCCCTTTAGCGGCAAGAAGCAATACTGCTCTTATTGATGCTTATTCATATGTGGGAGGCTTTTATTATGTAACCAAGCTACTCCCTGTTGCCTATTCAGTACTGCACTGCAAGTGGTTTCACTATAAATAATTCCTCAACAAAGATGTGCATTTGCTAAAAGAAACTGATAATCTTGGGGGTTTACTTTCCAAGAACTAAAAGTAAGCCCAAAAATAACTCCCACAAATTTCATGAACTGTTTGTGTCTGATAAAAATAAACAAATTCTTGGGTTTCAATTTTGTTAATTAACAAAATTCACGTTTTTTGAACCTTAACACATTCACTGCTTCGTTCATGTAAATATGCAGCATCGGGTTTTTAATACACTTGGATGGAAAACCACCCTACTTTAACACTTTTCCTTCCAGTCTGACAGAAGAAACACCATTTTTTGTCAAGCAACCTTTGCCAGAGGCTGACTAATTCAGTCAAAGTGAACTCACTTTGCCTCTGCCCTCTCCAATCAAGACTGACTCAATCCCATAGTAATTCAAGCTTATTATTTTATACTCGGAATATAAATCGGCCTTAATTTTAGACTTTTTTTTGCACTTCAAAGGTTAACTTATACACTACGAAGCACGGTATGTTTCTTGAGAACCCTTACTAAAAGAGTACTCAAGAAGCATAACCTTTGTACTACTCTAGAAGCAGTGGAACAGTCTTTGGTTCGTGTAGTTTTGCTGAACACAACATGATTAAAGTGGTATTTGTTGTCAATCATGAAATTTTAGTTTTACTTTTGACTTCAGAGCAAAGAATTATACTGAGTGCTCAAAGTAATCACTGTTGCTAAGCATAAGTCTGGAGAGGCAGCTTCAATTCTCTTGGTACCCAGTAAAGATGTGCTATTACCAGTCTACCTCAGTGGGAACTTCTGGAATACAAAATATTTTCCACTGGCCCCTCCGACAAAGCACACCAGTTTAATTCTGTTGACTTTCGCCTGAGGGTTGAGTATGGATATTTTGTATTCAAGAGGTGCATAATAAGATAGACCAGTAACAGCACAGCATTACAGTATACCATGGGAATTGAAGCCTCTACTGATCCCTCAGGTGGATGTTTACAGAAACAAGCTGGAACATTTGCATTGACATCAAGATAATTTTGGAACATTGGAGAGAGAGAGAGAGAGAGAGAGAGATCAATGTACTTTGTGCCTTGCATTCTTCAAAGTCACTTTGTTTCAGGATAAAAATGAAGTGTGCCAGTTCTTCATTATAAGAATCACACATGGTTAAAGGGTCGTCTTTCAGGAGCTTGAATTGAGTATTGTATGGAGGATAAAAAAAATATTCAAAATGAATTTTGAATGTCTGGTAGTGTCCGGTAAGTGAGGCCTTCTAGAGGCATGCGATGCAAAAAAGAAAATATATGAGCTTATGTAGCATCAGCCAAAAAAAAAAAAAAAAAAAAAAAAAAAAAAAAAAAAAAAGAAAAAAAAAAAGAAAAAAATTCACACATCTATTCCATCTAAAAGATGGTTTAGTTCTCCCTTGAATTTATTTAAGCTATCAACTTCCACAACGAAGATGGAAGTTTTCTTCCAGCAAACAACTACCCGCTGGCTAAAGGCAAATTTCCACACATTTATTCTACAACTGTCCTTCCTCAATTTGCATTTATGCCCCTTCAGGCAAGTAATCTGTGCAAGAGGAAAAATCCCATTAGAATTGAGCCTGCACAACCCATTCAAGACTTTATACACCTCAATGTGATCACCTCACAGGTGCCTAGTCTCCAGACATTGTAATTTGCAGAACTTAAGCCTTGCTTGGTAAGACCATTCTTTCATTTCCTTCACCAATCTTGTTCCCCTTCTCTGTACTCGCTCATGAAACTCTACATCCTTCCAAAAATGAGGCCTCAAGACCTGAACAGTACTCAATGTGTAGCCTGATCATTGCCTTATACAAAGGGATAATCACCTCCTTTTTCCTACTAGCAAAATTTCTGAATATCATTGACAATACCCCATGACCTGCTCTGGCAACCTGTCTGCACTGCTCAGAAAATTTCTTTTTGACTGCACAATTACTCCAAGGTCTTTTTCATTTTCTACCACCCTAAGTGTAGTACCACACAATTGGTACGTTTGTGGGGTTACTTCTACCCATATGCAATACTTTGCATTTGTCAATGTTAAACTTCAGTTGCCACTTCTCAGCCCATTTGCCCAACTTTTCTAGATCCTGTTGCAGCAGCACACTGCACACAACTGTTCCATGTACCATTAAACCTGATATACCTTTATCAATATCACTGATAAATATATATGAAACAACAATGGGCATGATGACAGGATTCAAAAATAATGCAGAAACATTATCCGATAAAAATTTAGTATTGATATTTGTGTTTGTAAGTGATTTAAGTATGAATAAAAACAATGTTTTTCCCAAATCAAACAATATATATACAGTAGAGCAACGAAAATCCGAACGTCAATAATTCGAAATGTCACTAATCTGAATGAGCCAGCATTTATTTTTTGTTATGCTGGTGCCATAAGTAAGCACCCGTTATTGTGATCACATTCACGAATTGAATTTTCTATTAAACAGCAATTCTAATAAGCAAAAATTTGAGGACCTTATCCACAAGGTATAAAAATAAAGGTATAAAGCACAAATTTACACCATTTTTCCCCCTTACCAATTAACAAAATTAAATGATACATAAAAATAAGAATATTATCCACAGGTAAGCAAAATAAAAATAAATTTATGCTTACGTACATAGCTTAATATACATACATTAACTAAACATAACTTTGTAATCTGTTATTCGACCCACTTTGTAATCCGATATTTCTGTTCACTGACATGTTTTGGAGTTGTCGAAGCTAAAACGATTAAAAAAAAAAAAAAAGCAAGCATCGATCAATAACAAAGCCTTTTTTTTTTTTTTTAGGAACTAAGGCCATATTGCTCCGGGGATATGCGGTGGTCATTCCCTGACCTTTCCGCATCCTCCGTATTTGGTGGTCATGGGCTCAAACCCCGGTCTAATCAAGAAGCATGTGGCATGTGCGCTAAGCACTGCTGCTCCTGCCCACCTGGCTACGGAGGTGCCTCAATAACAAAGAACACGACATGAAGAAACTGCAACTAACATGATACGTACAAGTGAGATATGGAGTAAAAAGAATCTGAACAGAGTTTTTTACCAAGTTTTATTTTACTGTACTGTAGATTTCTTCGTCTTTTAAAAGGAAGCAGAAATTTTTAACAATTGAATTGAAGATTAAGATTTTAAACAGACTTTCAAAGGGAGAAAGCGGGTCTTCATTAGCAAAATTTTACAAGTTTGGAAAGTTAACCATAACACACATTAAAAACAACAAGGAAAAAATTTTAAAAGTTTGCAATAAAACTTGATTTAGATGGTGCAAAAAAAAAAAAAAAACCTATGAGGACAGCTAATGACCCATCCATCCCTCGAAGATGCCATTTATTTGTGGTTCACACAGAGAGGAATTCTAGGAGAACCCATATCTGGACATTTGTTGCTTACATGCTGGATTTTAAGAAAAAAATTAGGCACTCCTTCAGATTTTAAAGTCAGTGTTTTTATTTCTAAACATACTATAGGTTTGTTTTAGTCTCCAAAACAGTATTTTTGATAAGTTCGAAAATCCAAAGAAATCAGAGTCCGAACTATCCCCAGTCCCAATTAGTTCGGATTATCGATGCTCTACTGTGTGTGTGTGTGTGTGTGTGTGTGTGTGTGTGTGTGTGTGTGTGTGTGTGTGTGTGTGTGTGTGTGTGTGTGTGTGTAAAAAATAAAGATGCAATGAAATTACAAAAAAGTCTTATCAAACAGTAATGGGCTGTGAGAGTGTATGCAAAATTTATAAAATGTATATAAGACCAGGTTATGGTTCCGGGAACTACGGTAGATGCAGAAAGGACTGTCAACCATAATGAATAACAGACAGAAAAGGTAAAAATCAGCATATTTGTGCATATGGTAGGGGAGTTGAGCTATAAGGTGTAGCAACCATGTAAGAATATAGAGAACCTGTAAGTAATAAATCAATTTACCTGAAATAAATATAAAATGCAATTAATAAGGGCATTTAATAAGGGCAATTAATAAGGGCCCTTATTAATAAGGGCATAATAATTGGTCCTTACAATTATTATGCCCTTATTAATTGCATTTTATATTTATTTCAGGTAAATTGATTTATTACTTACAGGTTCTCTATATTCTTACATGGTTGCTACACCTTATAGCTCAACTCCCCTACCATATGCACAAATATGCTGATTTTTACCCTTTTTGTCTATATATATATATATATATATATATATATATATATTGATTAAATCTATTATGCAGTTGAAATTATTTGAGTTATAACTTATAATACAAGCCATAGCTAAACTATAAATTGTGTTCACGTACTAAAATTTCTAATGTATCAATTACTTATGTGCAATTAAGGATAATTGTGAAGAATGGTAATAGGGATATTAAAACTAATCTTAACGTATCGAACACAAATATTTAATTTAAATTTTTAAAATTTATCACCTGCTGATTACTGCCTATATACATTGTTGGACACTCAACAGGGATCAACACACATCAATGTACAAGTGAACGCAATCAGCCAAAACCTTTTTGTTTCTATGATCCATATTCCAATTTTAACAGATTTTTATTAATAGGTTTAAAAATTATATCAAATGGGGAGTTAATTTAGTTGTAAGCTAGAGATAATGGGGGTTTAATTTGGTTGTAAACTGGAAATAGTGAACCGCTGGTCCGACAGATAGTGGTGCAATTAATTAAAATTATAGAATTAATCCGAAGATGTTGTTACCATAGTACAGCTAAATAAGAAAAGACAGTGTGCATTTTTCGTCTTGCCGCTATGCATGTTGCAACGCTCTAACCGATTTTGTTTAGGTTAGTATTATACGAAATAATAAGGAATAGGTACATATATCTGTTGCATTCAAGACTAAAATAAATAAAGGAATAATGGGAAATGGTTGGCATCCATAGCCCAGTGGTCAGGAGTGGGAGTGCAGTAGCACACGCCCTTTGAGCAGACCCGGGTTCAAGCCCCTGACTGCTAAACACGGTTGATCTGCCAACCTGCACTGGATCAGCAGTGGCAGATTATGGTCCAATTCCCTCAACATGAATTGTTGAGGAGGCTTCCATCCTGCAGTGGATTGATAATAGCTGCAGTTTACCTTTTTTTTTTAAAATGGAAAATGAAAATGAAAGAAAAAATGAAAAAGTAAAAAAATAAAAAATAAAAAAACAAAAAATAAAATAAAATATACAAATAAAAATAATAAAATAAAATCAGTCTTAAAGGTCATTCATCATACCAAGCAAATTAAAAAGGACCATACCATTGCAATATGTGTACAGTGGTTCCAATACTGTAAGGCATATATAGAGAATGCTTATGGTATATCTGATGTAGAGCTAGCTCAAGAAATATAGGATTTAACAATCGCTAAAACTTTTGAATACATTTAAGTGCTGTTGCTCATATATATCTGCAATAAACAAGGTGGAGAAAAAGCCTTCTGGCCATAAGTGTATACGTAACATTTTGTTAATATGATATTTAATGAAATTTAAGGATACCAACATTATGCTTTAGTTTACTGATTAACTTAATACATTTGCTTTCAATATAATTATCTTTGTTATATATATACAGCAGCGTGCCAGTTATCCGGAATAATTTATGTCAGACCTCTTTTCGGATAGCCAAATTTTCCAGATAATAGAACTGGAAAATTTTCCGGACAATTTAATTAAATAAGATTAAATAAATAAAAATTATAAACTAATCTCGGAAAACAGAAACATCCATCCGGGCATTTTTATACAAAACAGGAAAATTAGAAAGATTTTTAAATGCTGTCGGTTTTTGCGACTTACCGATAATGATGTTTGTTTGTTTGTTTGTTTGTTGTTAGGTTTTTAGGAGCATTAGCAACTAAGGCCATATTGCTCCGGGAATATGCAGTGGTCATTCCCTGACCTTTCCACATCCTCCGTATTTGGTGGTGACAGGCTCGAACCCCGGTCTAATCAAGAAGCATGTGCTACGCACTGCTGCTCCTTCCCACCTGGCTACGGAGGCACCTACCGATAATGAGCACGGACAATCTGTGCATCCCAATGACATTTGCACACATAGCAATTGTAACTCGCTATTTTCTCATCTTAAAATTTGGTGCAGGCATTTCTCTTTTAGTGGCTAGGGTTTTTCTTGGTAATGCTTTCAATAATAAGCTCTCATCAGCATTATAAATGTTTTCTTTCTCATAATTTGTTTAACTGAAGCGAACTACTTTTAAAGGACACCACTGCCAATTCGTCTTCAGAAAGTTTCTCACCTTGAATACCTAGTTCACATATACTGTGTCTCAGTTTAAAGTTATTCAGTCAACCTGTGCTTGCCTTAAAATCTTCATTACCTCTTAATTTTCGATTAAAATTCAATGCTTTTTCGCAAAACATTGGGCCAGACAACACTGGTTCATCTAAACTTTGCTTCTGAAGATAACAAAAAAATTAAAGTGCGCTCTCTAAAGTGGCATTTTCAGGTTTCAACAGTCTTTTTACTGCTAGATCCTCCTTCACTATCCATAATCAACACAAATTCTGTTATAGCATTGGAATTTTTCTTGATGTCATAAATTGTTGATGTCCCTACATTAAACTCTTTGGAGAGATTTCCTAAATTTTCACCTTTTCTAATTCTATTAATAATTTCTGTTTTTTGTTGCAATGTTAAAAAACTACGCATTTTCTTTTCATTCACATTTTTCCGTAAAAAAAATTGAGAAAAAATAATAAATTGCACAGTTTCAGGCCAATGTTATTCTTACCGAATCTGGAACTAAACTAATCTGGAACTCACTCATGGTTTCCGAGAAAACCCAGTAGTCTCTGTGATATTTTTCTAAAACACATTTCTGAAGGTCACATAGACTTCTAGAGGTCACAACCATAAAACAATAAAAATAATTTGCAGTTTTCGGTTTATTGGGCTTTTTGTTTGTACAATCTGTTATAAACAGGTAGTAAACTCAATCTTTCAGTTATTATAATCAAAATTCAATTTGCAAACACGATCACTATGACCAGCGCTTACTGTTCTAACCATCAATAAAAAAAAAGAAGAAAGCGCAGCCTTTCAAATTATTCCAGATAACTGATGTTCCAGACAGCCGACGTTCTACTGTATTTAGAATTCTTAAGTACAGCAATACCTCACAGCACAGGTTTTGATTAAGTTTAAGTCAAAAATTTACTGTACATATTAAAACTCATTCAATAGCCTAGATATATTCTACATACATGCTGTGCTGTGTAGCCTAGGTATGCGTACATATATGCTGCAGTGCCAAATGTATTGTCTCACATGCACGTGTTCTAATAGCTCTCTTCAGGCAGTCGGCAGCAACGAGCAACAGTGTTCAGTATTAATTCCATCCTGATGAGATGACGTGATAGCTTTTCAAACTTTTCATTTCACAATTTATTTTTTTACCCTTTAAATGCGATTGAAAATATATCTGCATCTCAGCTAGAAATCATTGCCAACAACATTTGTTCTGTTTGGCAGCATGTTTTGCCCCATTTGGCAAATGATTTCATTGATTTTAAATCGCAAGTTCAGACAATTGCCTAAGATATTGTGAAGATTGGAAAAGACTTGGGATTCTAAACTTTGGAGACTGCCAATGTATGTGGCTGCACTAACTCACATACAAATGACTTAGATGATGCAACTCTCCTTGAAATTGATGAGGAAACTGCATATGAAGAAGAGGAAAACAATTCTGAAGTGGCACTAAAAGAATTTAATAGAAGAATTGGAGAAAGTTTTTCAGTGGGTTGACATGGCCTGCAAGGCAATTATGAATGGAGATCCAAATGAACATAGCATCAAAATATGGCAAATTTCACAATATGGGATTCGATGCTACAAACACTTGTATGCTGACAAAAGAGATAACATCACCAAACTTCATTATTGACATACCTAAACAAACAATAAAGCTAATTTTTCTCATCTCTCATGATGTTACCTTTTCATTAATAAATTTTTTGCAATATTTTTTATTTCAAATCCTTTTAATTAGCTATCAAGCACAAATTGTTTATAGATTTATTAAAAAAATTTATAGACTGTTGTTTCTCTGGTATGCTTTCAATTAAAACCCATTATAATTATACCTCAATCAGCATGGTTTCACATAACATGGAACAGTTTCAGTACCAATTATCAGTGCTATGCAGGGTATTGCTGTATTTCATTCTTATTATATTTCCATGTATGTTTTTAGAGATGTTAGCCAGCCAATTTGGAAGGCTAATAGTATTAAAACTAAAGGTAAAAAAAAAAAAAAAAAAAAAAAAAAAAAAAAAAAAGGGTAAACAGAAGCCATTATCAACCCACTGCAAGACGGAAGCCTCCTCAACAATTCATGGTGAGGAAAATGGACCATAATCTGCCATGATGGTCCAATGCGGGTTGGCAGGTCGACCGTATTTAGCAGTCAGGGGCTTGAACTCCGGTCTACTCAGAGAGCATGTGTTACTGCACTCCCGCTCCTGACCACTCGGCTACGAAGGCCTCAGGCTTCTCGTTTATTGTATGCTTTAGTTTCCACGTGTTCCGGTTCAAAATAACAATGTATCTCTATCTTTGCCTATACCTTAAATTAAGTAATCATATTGCCCTTTGTTATAAGAATATATATATGTCATATATTTTTATCTCAATCAATATGAACCATGTATCATTTCCCAGCCATATTTGAATATCTACATGAAAAGAGAGTGGAAAGTTTTGTAGGCAAAGTCTTTTAATGTTTGAAAGCAACTGTTCCATGTACCATTTTAGCTGAGTGATAATTACATCATTTAGTAGATATTTCCTTTCTGACTAGTTCAACTAGATGTGAAAATGGACTACCATGACTGAAAGGGATAGTCAAAAACAAAGTTTCCACATACATTTGAATGTTTCTCGCCACAAACATACACACAGTACTGACTATGCTAGGTCACTGAACTAGAACTAGTTAATAGTAAAATACTTTGCAAAAATATTCTTGCCTGGAAGTACTTTTGTTCATGGGTTTTCTATGCATTTGACACTGGTCCAATGTACAAAACCTGGCTGAAAGCTGTCAATTCATCTCTATTGGAGATGAACACTCTCACTCTCACTCTCACTCTCTCTCTCTCTCTCTCTCTCTCTCTCTCTCTCTCTCCATCCTTTCCATCTTGACATTGCATTGACCTAAATACATGGATCTCCTTTTGTTAAAGCAGTGCCTCAAGTATGAAGTGTGATTCAAAAATATTGGGAAATTGAAATTTACCAGTTATTCAGCTAGATCTCCTTCAACCTAGTCTCCTCAACATCATGTATAGTAATTCCAGAACGACTTCTGTAAGTGTTCCTGTTAGGCTTCTTTTGGAACTATTAACAGCTCTAGTGTTGTTGCACTAAGAATGATTTATTCACTGTTCAGTTGTTGCTAATCTTTGACCTTATCCAGGCAACTTTAAACTTGAAAAGAGGTGGGGGGGGGGTCATAGAGCTAAATCCAGTGAGTATGGCAAATGGAGGACCACAGTGAACAGTGACTGAGTGCTTTCTGAGAAATCTTTGAATGGAAAGTGCCTAGTGTGTAAGGACATTACCACAATGCAAGTGCTGGTTCCCCAAAGCCCACTTTTTCCAGCTGTTTCCTCCAAACAGCATAATGCAATCACTGTAGAACTCTTTTGTAGTATTTCTAGTTCATTATTTGACCATATGTAATTCATAATGAACAATGTTCTCTGAGTCAAAAACTACAATAACACGTTTTTTGTACTTGATCAAGAATGTCTTGCTTTTAGTGCTTTGGAGAAGATGGTGTCTTCCAACAAGAGTATCAGGTTTTGCTTCCAAGTTGTAGCCATACACCCAAGATTCATCAGCAGTAATGATGGAAGTCACAAAGTGAAGTCAGCAGCAACACAGTGATGAAGATCGTGACGTGAGAAAATGTCGCCTTCTGTGATCATCAATAAGGAAAAAACTTGGCTGAAACTCATAGCAGTCCCAAACCTTGTGTTAAATTTAACACGTTCCATTAGAAATACCAATTTCACTAGAAATTTTGTGAATAGTTGAATGTCAATCACTTCTAATCAGGTAATGAACATGAGCAATTAAATCACTGGTTTTTGAAGTTGAAGTGTAACCAGAGCATGGTTCTCTTCAATAGACAAGTAGCCTTCTAGCCTTCTTTAACATACAGCATTTTCTCTTTCAGAGAAGATGTTATATGTTGTTCAAGGACTTTTCAGAATTATTTTAACTTTATGCGTTTTGAACTAAATAAAATCTGTTCTTCTTCTCAATAAAATCATTCATTTTATTGAGAAGTGAAAAATATTAAAATGCTGGTGAAACACATTCAATTCTCTCTCTCTCTCTCTCTCTCTCTCTCTCTCTCTCTCCCCCCTACCTATTCAAAGTGCAGAAATTCGTGCTGACTGCAGATAAGCAGGCAATTCATGCATTACTATGTCTAGATGAGTCAGTGAACACATTTCAACAAGTTGCAGCGTGCTACTACGCTTAAACATCAACATACAAAGTCAGTCACTGAACTCGATCACACCTCATAAGAGCTCAATATTTCACGTCAGAGACTAGTTTCACAGAAGATTCAACATATGCTGCTGCAGATTTCTGTTTTATAAATGTGTGCAAAAGTAATGGGGGTAATTAAGGTATGCAAATACCTTATTTATTTGTAAGTTAAGAAATCCAAAAATAAGAAAATTTCTCTATCACATGAAATGAGCCGAAGAGGACACCAGTCACCCAACTGAAGATATTGCTTGTTTAGATATTTAAACACACCAAATCCAATCAACATAAGTATCAATTTGCTTGAATTCCTTTGAAACAAAATCCAAAAAGACAATCGTTTTTGGATTTTGATAAACTAGAAAGGTTTAACTTAATATAAAAGCTAGCTGTTAACACAT
This sequence comes from Mastigoproctus giganteus, assembly GCF_048544385.1. Classification (NCBI taxonomy): domain Eukaryota; kingdom Metazoa; phylum Arthropoda; class Arachnida; order Uropygi; family Thelyphonidae; genus Mastigoproctus; species Mastigoproctus giganteus. Next base: position 33,229,379 of record NC_143582.1, on the reverse strand, counting down.
TCATTGCAGCTCTGAATTTACAATTCTGTCAGACACGTGCAACTTTTAGTGCAATATTATTTTGTTTTTGTTTATAAATATTATACAGGTACATCTCAAAGCAAGCTGTCTGACAATTCATTCAAAGAATTAAATTCCCCAATTAGCACTATTCACTGCCAGACTACAATTAGTCATCACTTGGTGCAAGGAGTAATGTGCCAAACTTCAGACTGGTGTAATACAGCTGCTTGGTATGGTGCTGTGAAAATTTTTTTTGTAGAGATTTTAACATTTCAAGAAGGTCAGTGCAGTAAAAGAAACAACAAGAGAGATAATTATAATACAAGTTGGAAAAAATCAGCCCAAAAATTAACTGATATAGATGAAGGTGATGCTAAACCAAATGCATGCACATATGGCAGAAATTAGACTTAAGTACTGGAGTTGTCAGCCACTGTATACTGTAGTCTAGAAGCTGGTTTAGGGATACACTGTGGACAGACAAAAAAGAATTCTGAACATATAAAGGAATTAAAAAAAAATAAATAACTGGCCAAAAACAAAATAAATGTCCTCCAAACCAAATGCATGAACATAATGTTATGATGGATAAGCTAGGTTGAATTACTGCAGAAGTCAGTGGCCACCTGCCTAACAGCAATTAAGCCACCAATTTCACATTAAAAAAACATGGATTCGCAGTGGCATGAACTCGATAAGGTGTCGAAAGCACACCACAGCGATACTGCTTCCATAGTTGCTGCCAATTGGATGCTTGCAGATCTCTACTCTGAAGAGCTTGTTCCACCTGATCACACAGGTGCTCAATTGAATGAGACTATGAAGGACTCTGCAAAAGGCTGAATTCATTCTCATATTTCTGGAATCAGTTCTGTACAATTCTGGCCTCATAACCTGGGGCATTATCCTGTTGGAAGAACCCATTTTCAGATGAATACACTGCACTACAGTCATGAATGGATGCATCTGATTGGAAACAAGTTATACAGGCAACCTCTGGCATCCAAATATTCAATGTACATTAATAATATGAATGCAAAATGAGTTTATGGCATTGGAGAGCAAAGACATATTTCATACATAATGTGGAGCAAAGTAAATTTGCCATTTAGTACACTACTCTAAATAAAATAACTGCTCCAATAGAGAAGTATATTGCCATTATATTTAAAGCTATTGCCACTATGCAGACTCAAGTTTTGATCCTATACCGAATCTCAGCATGAGCATGTAGACAATGTGAATACCTTAACAATCCAGTGATGGGTTGTTACGGTCACATTCAGTACATAACTCAACGATGTGTATCAAACATGGCTTTGTCCCCCAAGTACAACAGTGTCATATAGCATAAGCTTTTTGCCATAAACTCACTTTACTTATTTTATTGTCCTGCACTCCACTGCATCTCATATATTACGGATACTTCTCAGTTCAGTTGTTAAGGCCTTCACATCGCCTACCTACCCACCAATGAGATCCCAAATAGGATCAAAACAAGAGTCTGGGTAGTGGTAATGACAGTGACACTTAAAATAAAAATCTAGAGGTAGCAGTGAAACTTTAAATAAAACAACAACATACTTCTTCATTGGAGCAGTATGTTTTAATTAGAGTTGTGTAATACAGAGCAACTAGTGACAGTGACTCTACAATGGTGGAGTTGAACTCTGTTCCAGGTGCCACCACTACACTGAACAGCTGCATGTATATACCGTTGGACCTCCATATAACGAAATCGACTGTTCGCTTGAAAAAATTTGTTATACAGAAATTTCATTATAAAAAAATATGACCTTTTTAAACAATGAAAAATACTGTAATTCAACATTCAGAAATACAGTAAAATATGGGAAATAAATCAGAAATAAGTGAGAATGAATAAATTTTCTAACATTTTAAAACAATTTATTAATATCACATATTAAGAAATTATAACTTACATGATGCACACAATATATTGGTACACTTTTAAGAATTATGTCGTAAAATATTTGGTTATTTTTTGTTGTACACGGTATTTTACTGTACATCACTCATAAAAATGTTTGCATTTGTTTACACACTCAAATATATTTTCTGGCACATTTTATTCACAGTGAAGGCCTCGATGCAAAGTTTCAAATGCTGTCAAGATTTCATGTTTGGAAGGTTTAATATTGCCCTCATATCTTCGTTGCCCTCATTTTCATCCAACTAATTGTTGATATTGTCACTAGTTCTTTGAATACATTCCAAAAAGTTGGAGCCACTTGGATATTCGGCTACTATGACATCATTATCAACCCGTAAAAATTCTTCAAGAACAATTGCTCTACTGATCAAACCTCTCGCTTGGAGTTCTTCCCAAGATTGCTCAATGTCTTGTAGCAGTTCATACCTCCCATCACTGTTAATTGGCATTTTAGCAAAACCAGCTTTTGCAAAACATTCTTAATTGTTGTTTCGTCACATCTCGACTCCACACTTTTGCCAACTCTGTATGCACATCAGCAAATCTATAACAGAATCTATAGGTTGGTTTGGTTGGTTGGTTTCTATTCTCAGTATAATTTTTTCCAGTATGTGCCTTCGGTAGGGCATTTTCAAATTCATGATAATGCCTTCGTCCATTGTCCATTAGCTGCAGTTTAGACTAGGTGTTCGGAGGGAAGAAAACAAGCTTCGCACTTGTAAGTTTCGAAATTACCGAGTAAAGGTGGGCAGGGCAGTTGTCGACAATCACAGCGAATTTTCTGTTTTCCTTTGTCATCTTTCTATCGAAATTTAAAATCCATTGATCAAAAGTTTCAGTTGTCATCCAAGTCTAACAACTTTACTCCTCTGAAACATTGGGGTTGTTTACTTTTACCTATTACCAAAAGCTTCAGTTTTTCATTACAGCCATATTTGCACCAACCAAGACTGTAATTATCTCCTTACTATTTTTACCACCTACATATTTTTCACCTTTAAAAGTCAGTGTCTTGTTCGGCAAACATTTAAAAATTAGACCTGTTCCATCAACGTTGAATATGTCCTTGTGCTCTTAGCCCTCCATATTTTTTTTCAAAACTGTTTTATTCCAACGAGTACAGGCTTCAATTACAACCCCACTTTCACCACTCCACTTCCACTCAAAATAACTTTTAAGTAAATCATGACACGTTTTAAATTTGTCCAGCCAATCAGAATTGGCTTTGAATGTTTTATGCCCCAGAAAGATGCATACTCCATAGTATTTTCTTTTATCAATGATATTGGCATGTTTTGGTCTCGAATCAACTTCAGCCACTTAAAAACAGCTTCGTCTACATCTTGATTCATCTATGATGCTACTAAAACACTGACTCAAATCGATAAAATTCCTTTAGTAAACAAAAAATAAAAATAAAATACACACTGACTGTATAAACTGTATATTACAATAAAATTAAAATTAAATAAAATGGTATATAACAAGAATAAAATGCAATAAAATAAAGATGTTTAAAATCACTAAAAACCACTAAAACAGGAGCTTTTGGCAGCAGCGGCCACCTTCATCAGCAATAATGGTTGCTGGTTATCCAACAATCTATTTAAAATAACTAAATGCACAAGGCATAATAACATTAAGAGTTTAATATCTATATAATATTGGTGTGTAGATACACCATAGACAACTCTTAAGAAACTACAAAGTAGTTGTTGTAGGCATCATTTTCTCTTTCTCATATTGTGCTCTGCCTTCACGAGTTGCCATGATATTGCACTACCTCGAATAAGTAACGCTTCACTAATAGAGAAGACTATTGTTACTTATTCTCAGTGAGTACCACCACCCAGACATGTTTCAAGGCTATTGGCCTATCATCAGTGGGTGGGCAGGTACCCTGGTATTGTAGACATGACGACCAAGTTGTGAAGATAATCACACAATATGAGAGATGCCAAAAGGTGTATATGACAATATTTAAAATAACTATTGCTTATCAGAAATAACTTAGAAATAACTCAGAAATAACTTATCAGAAGCAGCCTGAGTGCGACGATAGCTTTCCCGGATTCAGACGTTTCACATGCTAGTATAGAGTCTGTATGGTGTGAGATAGTTGGAAAGTTGGAAACAAAGGTATAATGCGAGTAGGAGTAATCTGCAGACCAGGTGATTGTGAAGATTATGACAAAAGCCTCTACATGCAAATGGAATGGGCAAGTAAGCGTCAATGCCTTATTATGGGTGATTTCAATTTGCCTCTAATTGATTGGAATAAATGGGAAGGAAACTCGACATGGGGAACAAAATTTTTAAATCAACTAGATGACTGTTATTTGTATCAACATGTCAGGGAAAGTACTAGAGAAAAGAATATCCTAGACCTCATCATCACCCATGAATCGGATGACATAACAGGACTGACAGTAGAGGAACCAGTAGCAGGAATTGATCACGGAGTTCTACGGTGGATGATGACGAGAGAGGTAGCAGAAGTAAAAGGCAAAGGAATGGGTTTTAATTTCAGAAAAGGAAATTACGATGCCTTAAGGTACTACATGGCCTCTATTACCTGGGGAGATATCGCGCAGAGAATGAATACAATTGAACTGTGGTACGCTTTTAAAACATTAATCACAGATGCCTTGAATGCGTATATACCATTAAAAAAATACTACACGAGGAGGGTTCCAAGCTGGATGACTAGTGAAGTTGCCGCATTACTTGAGCAGAAAAAGGTGGCATGGAAAGGTTACAGAACAATAAAAAGTACTGAAGCCTATAACAGCTACAAGGTGATGTGTAATAGAGCCACAGAAAAGGTTCGACAGGCAAAGGCAGTTTATGAGAAATCACTAGCAAACAGAGCAAAGAGGGGGGATAAAGAATTCTTCACATATATAAATGCCAAGAAGAGCAGGACAAACCAGATCGGACCTTTACGTAAGGGAAAGGGATAGTAATAAATACACCAGCTGCCGTTGCAGATGAACTCAACAGTTATTTTGCATCGATATTTACAAATGAAAAGCCTTTTGTGGCAAAGGGAAATTGTGGGAGCGAAGTTAAAAAATATGTAATTAATGATATTGAAATTTCGCAAGATTATTTAATGAAAAAACTTTCGAGCCTACAGACCAGTAAAGCTCCTGGAGTTGATGGAATATACCCTATAATCTTAAGAGAGGCGGCAAGCGAGTGCATTGAACCATTGAGGCTAATTATGCGAGCATCATTAGACTCTGGGGAGATTCCCTTGGATTGGAAAAGTGCAAATGTATCTCCCATACATAAGGGTGGCTCTAAAAGTGAAGTTGGAAATTATCGACCTGTCAGTCTGACTTCAGTAGTAGGGAAAATCATGGAGGCAATGATCAAGGGTGGAATTCAGGATCATTTGGATCGAATTGAAATTCTCAATGATACTCAGCATGGTTTTGTAAAGGGAAAATCATGTTTAACAAATCTGGTTCGCTATTTCGAAAGGGTCACTCACGAGCTGGATTTAGGGAATAATTTCGACATTGTTTATTTAGATTTCAGCAAAGCTTTTGACTCAGTCCCACATGAACGGTTGCTTTATAAGCTGGAACAGGTTGGAATCACTGGGAAAATCCTTAGATGGATAGAAGGATGGCTTCAGGGCAGGAGGCAGAGGGTTGTGATAAATGGCTATTCCTCAGATTGGGTTGATGTAAGAAGTGGGGTTCCCCAAGGATCAGTATTAGGACCACTGTTGTTTTTAATTTTCATAAATGACATCGATGAAGGGATAGAGGGCGTGATGTCTAAATTTGCAGATGATGTTAAAATTGGGAGAGTAGTTAATGATCACTGTCAAGCTGAGCTTCTTCAGAGAGACCTAGATAGACTTCAGGAATGGTCAGAAAAATGGCAGCTGTGCTTTAATCCAACAAAGTGTAAGGTATTACACCTGGGAAACAGTAATCCCAAAAAAACTTATTCACTTGGTGGAGTTCAACTAAAGCCAGTACTGGAGGAAAGGGACTTGGGTGTTACGATACGGTCAGACATGAAATTCTCTGAGCATTGTAAACAGGTTGCAAGGAAGGCCCATGGTGTCCTATCGATGATCTATCGAACTTTTGCAAGTAGAGATAGGGACGTGATAATCCCATTATATAAGGCTTATGTTAGACCACACTTGGAATACTGTGTTCAAGTATGGAGACCGCACCTGAAGAAAGACATCGAGCTTCTTGAAAGGGTGCAAAGAAGGGTAACTCGCCTGGTGAGATCGGCAAAGGGGCGTCCTTATGAAGAAAGACTTCGAATATGTGGGTTGCAGAGTTTGGAAACTAGACACCTTAGAGGAGATTTGATTGAGGTGTTTAAGGCTCTGAGAGGCATCAGTAAAATGAATGAGGACAAAATTTTCAAGATTATAAATGATGCTAGAACTAGGGGACATAAATTCAAGTTACGGGGGGGAAATGTTTAGATTGGACTGCAGGAAGTTCTATTTTAGCCAGCGAGTTATAAATTACTGGAATAAGTTGCCTTCATGGGTGGTAGAGGCCGACAGTTTGGGGAAATTCAAAGGTCATCTGGATAGTACTTTCGGGTAAGGGAAGCGCATAGGATGATAGGTTTAATTTCCTTTTTATTTATTTTTTATTTTATTTAATTATTATTATTTAGTTATTTATTTATTTTTTGTTTTTATCATTGTTTTGTTCGGATTTTTTTTTTTTTTTTTTGGCTGGTGCAGCATAAGCCATAGGCTTTCTTGCACCATGCGGCCGTTACTAATAAAAACTAAATGCACAAGGCATAATACATTAAGGGTTTAATATCTATATAATATCGGTGTGTAGATACACCATAGACAACTCTTAAGAAACTACAAAGTAGTTGTTGTAGGCATCATTTGCTCTTTCTTTATGGTGTATCTACACACCGATATTATATAGATATTACACTCTTAATGTATTATGCCTTGTGCATTTAGTTATTTAAAATATTGTCATATACACCTTTTGGCATCTCTCATATTGTGTGATTATCTTCACAACTGGGTCGCCATGTCTGCAATACCAGGGTACCTGCCCGCCCACTGATGATAGGTCAATAGCCTTGAAACATGTCTGGGTGGTGGTACTCACTGAGAATAAGTAACAATAGTCTTCTCTATTAGTGAAGCGTTACTTATTCGAGGTAGTGCAATATCATGGCAACTCGTTGTGAAGGCAGAGCACAATATGAGAAAGAGCAAATGATGCCTACACCAACAATCTATATATGTACACACATACGCCCCAGCAGGTCCGTGACACGAACTATGGCACCTGTGCACAGTCCACTTCTCATGCGTTGGAACCAGAAATGGAACAAACCACTCTAAGCCATTCGTCTCTCCTTAGGATAAGGGCTTCACAAAGAGTGGATGAATACAACAGCCCTTATTCCTATTAAGACTATAGCGTCCAGATGAACATATCCTTAAACTCTCTAGCCATTTCCAGTTCCAAAAGTCATGCTCTCTATCCACGATCATGGCTTCTTTAGCTGTAATGCCATGCCCAGTGTAATGCCATGCCCAGTTTCCCAGGCATATTCAGCTAGGGCTCAACCCATGTAATTGGCTGTCTTGAGGGCCCTATCGTGTTCCCCAAGGTGATCACGCAGCCTATGTTTCGTTTCCTTCACATAACACTCCCTTCAATTTCATATACGACCCCACTATGACCTTTGATTGCGGACACTACTGTGTGCAGTCTCCAACACAGCAGCTGCACACACCGTATCTTACACAAACGTAAAATGGGGGAAATGGGTTCTGAAATGCCCAGAGAGTAGGGAATGCATGTGGTGGCAACAGGTGTAAAAGCATCCCTGCAACTGCTATGCGTATCTCTTAAACACCCCTCAATAATGCTCTGGAGGTAACCGCACGTTACTAGGTCAGCCATAACCCGTTTAGTCTCATTGCCCCTCTCCACAGATGTAGAGCAGTGGGACCCCACCCTTCCCATTAAGGCCTTAACCACACTATTTTTGTGGCAACCAGCCTGAACAGTTTTAAAGTGTGTGTATTGGCCATAACACAGAGGTTTTCTATAAACCTTAGTTTTCAAGTGTCCACCTTCTCTGGAGTCTGGAACTCTATGATTCATCTATGATGCTACTAAAACACTGACTCAAATCAATAAAATGCCTTTATTAAACAAAAAATAAAAATAAAATAAAAATACACATACTGACTATGTGTTTTAGTAGCATCATAGAGTTTGACTCCAGAGGCCTCTTCAATGAATTATTTTTGGTTTATGGTCATTCGGTACTGTGGGAGAAATGGCAATATCAGAGATTGTGTGTTACTGAGATGACGCAGAGGCAACACCTAAGGTTTGCACATCGGTGCAAATCTGCCGATTTGGTTCCGTATGGCCTTAGAATGAAATTACCATTTCAAGACAGTCGGCTAAAACATGCTACTACAACATACCAGAGAAAGGGGGTGGGTATCTGGATCGGTAAATTGCATAAATATTTGATGTATACCAAGAGGTGGAAAGAAATGAGTGCCAGGTGTTTAAGTGAATGTTTGGAACTAGTACATTGGACACGGGTATCCAGAACGGTGATGGCCAAAGCTGAACAGATCTTGGATGAATATAGGCAAAGTGAATCAATATAATAGATTAAGAGAGGAAGCCATTGGGGAAAGTAAAGTAGTCACTCGGAACAAGTTCATTCATAACCTGAGTGACAAGGAGTTAACGAATGAACAGAAAGAATATTAAGTCTAGGCCCCAATTTCAGTTTGGTTCCTCGTAGGCTCCCTATAGTAGATATAGCAATAGGTATAAAGAGGGCTGTGGCCAATCTACCTAAGGTCACGGCTAATGAGATCCAGATTAGGACATTGTCCATGTTAGGTTCAGTGCACAAAGCCTCTTCCAATTTAACAGCTGCACAAGAAGAGCATTAGGGGAATTAAAATAAGATGATAGTATTGTGGTACTACGTGTGGACAAGGGTAGCTCCACGGTAGTGTTGAACAAAGATGATTATCAGGAAAAGGCCCCTTAGTTTATTAAATGATAGGTCTACATATAGGATCATTTGTAGGAACCCCCTTGGGCAGGCTGGAACAACGAGTTAATAAATTAGTCTGAGGGGGGCAGTTCTCCTCTGACTCACAGCCTTATAAAATGCACTGTTTGCTTGATGTTTGCAGAGCAATCGGGTACGGGACATGATACTGCCATGGGGGATGTCTTTGTGTGTGCGCGATGCAAGGAGTGTATCGATATCAGGCAACAACTCAGCGTTCTTGTGGGCCTATATGAGAGCTTGAAGGACAGGGTGGATGCCCTCGAAGAAACTAAATTGAGGGGCCCATCAAGCTCTCGGCCGCCCACATCAACGCCAGAGCTTGCACTTGGTCATCTTGCAACACAGAGGCAGGCCCCAAGGCAGAATGCGCTGGTCCCACAGGAACTAGTAGTTGTTGGTGACTCTATTGTCAGGGAAATGGGGAACATGCTTTGTAAAAAGGATAGGTGGAACAGGACCAGGGTATGTCTGCCAGGGACAAAGGTTGATTACGTAGAGCGAATATCATCTTTTAAGGGCACAAAAGGTGATATAGTTGTACACGTTGGCACTAATGATATTAAGAGTAGGAGACCGGCGGAATTACTTAGCAAGTACAGGTCACTGTTGAAAAAAAGCCGTGAATTAGGGTTGAACTTGAAAGTGTCTGCAATTCTGCCCAGACACGATAGGAGGGAGTATATGATGAGAGCCTTGTCGATCAATTCGGCCCTGGAGGGATTGTGCAAGGCTCAAGGGGTAGAATTTTTTTCAGCCTGGACTGTACTTGTTAACAGGAGAGATTGCTTCTACAGGGATGGGATACACTTAAATAGAAAGGGTGCAAGAATATTTGCTGAAGCTATCGAGGCAGTGTTAGGTGGGTCGGAAAACTGCTAGCTTGGGGGGGGGAGACAAAGACCAATAGATTGACGGTAGCCACTGGCAGAGGTGAAAGAGATTCTTGCACTGCTTCTATTAGAATGAGCAGAAGCCTGAAAAACAAGATGCATGATATTTCAGAGACTGCAGGGAGCCATTGCGGTACAAGTAAACACATGGGTTGTGTTAGGGTAGCTAAGAATAGAAACAGGTGCAGGTATACTTGCGTGTACACCAATGCTAGGAGTTTAGTAAATAAATTTGATGAATTTGAGGTATTGCTCAAAACATCAAAGGCCGATATTGTTGGGATATCAGAGACGTGGTGTCACACAGATATAAGGGATGAAGAACTGGAATTTGGGGAGTACAACATCTACAGAAAGGATAGACAGGATAGGAAGGGGGGGAGGGGGTTATGCTATTAGTTAAGAAACACATAAAAACCAAGGAAGTGAAGCCAGTCGACATCGCTGGATAGTGCAGTGTTGAGTCAGTTAGGTGTGACATAAGCATTGGGAGATCAAAATTGAGAGTAGGAGTGTGCTATAGGCCTAATGACTCTGATGAGTATAATAAGAAACTGTACAGGGAAATAGAGTGGGCCAGTAAATCAGAGAGTCTTATAATGGGAGATTTTAATTTCCCAGATATTGACTGGTTTGGGGGCTGGTCACTCACACACTAGCAGGGCTTTTGTGGATTTATTGGATGATTGTTTTCTACATCAGCATGTTCGGGAGGCAACTAGAGGGAGTAATACTCTTGATTTGATTATCAGCAGTGATTCTTCATGCATTAAGAATCTGAAGATAAATGAACCACTAGGTGGCAGCGATCACAGTGTGCTGAAGTGGGATTTACTCAAAGAGGTAACTACCATTAGGGGTAAAGGGATGGGTTATTGCTTCCGTAAAGGCGACTACGATGGACTGAGACAGTATTCAAATTCTATACAGTGGGACCAACTGATGATGTTACCAACAGCAAATTCAAAAAATTAATCTTGGAAGCTACTAGGCTTTACGTACCAACTAAGAAATATTGTTCAAGGTTTAGGCCAAAATGGATGTCAGATGAACTAATGAGGCATATGGCAGAGAAGAAAAATGCATGGGATACTTACAAATTAACACATGACACAGAAGCCTATGATAGATACAAGTTGATATGCAACCAAGTTACAAAGGAGGTTAGGGAGGTGAAGGCAGATTACAAGAAATCCTTGGCAAGGGATGCAAAGAAAAACAGCAAAGAGTTCTTTACTTATGTAAACTCTAGAAGGAAGGGGATGAATCAGTTTGGTCCACTTGATATTGATGGGTCAACTGTTGATGACCCTGCTCAGGTAGCTAACAAACTAAATGAATATTTTGCATCGACATTCACACATGAGGAGTTATTCAGCGAGGGGAATGCCAGAGGTGTATTCAACTCTAGCAGTAAGCTACAGAATCTTGAAATAACTGGGAGTAAAGTGGAGGAGAAACTGTTGAAGATAAACACAAGAAAGGCACCTGGGGTGGATGGGATCTATCCAGTTATATTAAAGGAGGCAGCAAAGGAAGTAAGCAAACCCTTAGCCATAATTATGAGGGCTTCCTTGGACTCAGGGGAGGTACCCATAGACTGGAAATGTGCAAATGTGACCCCAATTCACAAAGGAGGATCAAAGGCTGACACAAGTAATTATAGACCTGTGAGCTTAACTTCTGTTCCAGGAAAATTAATGGAGGCACTGGTTAAAGAAGCACTGCAGGATCATTTAGACAAGACTTCAGTTATAGCTCAGACACAGCATGGTTTTGTTAAGGGGAAGTCTTGCCTGACCAATTTGATCGGATATTATGATGCAGTCACAAAAGAACTGGATGCAGGGAATAGCTTTGATATTATATACTTGGATCTTAGAAAGGCTTTTGATACTGTTGCACATGGAAGACTGCTACACAAATTGGAGCAGTGTGACATTGGAGGCAAATTGCTGCTATGGATAAAGGGGTGGTTGAGGGGGAGAAGACAGAGTGGTAATCAATGGACACTGCTCATCGTGGACTAATGTTATTAGTGGAGTCCCTCAGGGCTCAGTGTTGGGTCCATTATTGTTTTCTGTATTTATAAATGATATTGATGATGGTATATCAAGCTTAATGTCCAAGTTTGCAGACGATACAAAGGTTGGCAGGGTTGTCAAGGACACTACTGACACTATGCTGCTGCAACAGGATCTGGAAAGGTTGAGCAGATGGGCTGAGAGGTGGCAAATGAAGTTTAACATTGACAAATGTAAAGTACTACACATGGGAAACAGCAACCCCAGAGCAACGTATCAACTCTGTGGTACTACACTGACAGTGGTAGAGAATGAAAGGGACTTGGGCGTGGTTGTGCAGGCAGATATGAAGTTCTCTGAGCAGTGCAGACGGGCTGCAAGAGTAGCTCATGGAGTATTGTCAATGATATACAGGAATTTTTCCAGCAGGGATAAGGAGGTGATTATTCCCTTGTATAAGGCAATGGTCAGGCCACACCTAGAGCACTGTATACAGGTCTGGAGGCCTCATTTCAAGAAGGATGTAGAGCTGCTGGAACGAGTACAGAGAAGGGCAACAAGATTAGTGAATGGAACAAAGGGGTGCTCTTACGAAGAAAGGCTTAGGATTTGCAAATTACAGTGTCTGGAGACTAGTCACCAGCGAGGTGATCTGATTGAGGCGTGTAAAGCCTTGAATGGTTTGAGCATGCTCAATGCTGATGGGATTCTTCCTCTTGCTCAGAATAATCACCTGAGAGGGCATAAATTCAAATTGAGGAAAGACAGATGTAGGATAGACGTGCGGAAATTTGCCTTTAGCCAGCGGGTGGTTGGTTGGTGGAACAGCCTTCCATCCCTTGTAGTGGAGGTTGATAGCCTAAATAAGTTTAAGGCTCAGCTGGACAGGTATTTTGAACGGACAGAGGGGTGAAGTGGAAGTGGTTTTTTTTTTTTTTTTTTTTTTTTGGCTGATGCTGCATAAGCTTGCTTTCTTGCATCAAATGCCTCTACTAATGCTAATGCTAGTCCAGAGTTGGTGCAAGGTGGGAAAAATATCCGAGGAGGTTGCGTGCGTCAGGCTGTCATTTGCCTAGATTTTATAGTCTGCCTAAAGTGCACAAGGTTGGGGTACCTCTCAGGCCCATTGTGTTCTTTGTGGGCAGTCCGACACGTGCACTATCCAGGTTTTTGGCTGAACTTGTATCCCCCGTAGTGGGGCACTCTGATTACACCATTAAAAACAACAGGGAGTTTGTGCAGTTTATCGGTGCTCAGGAGGTAGAACAGGGTGAGATTATGGCACGTTTTGGTGTTGTTTCTTTGTTCACATGTATACCCGTTGAACATGGCTTGGATTGTGTACGGAAGGCTTTGAGTAGGGATGATACTTTGAAGGACAGCCCTAAGTGGTGAAGACATTTGTCAAGGTGTTAGTTTATGTTTATCTAGTACCACCATATTGTTTCAAAATGTTATGTACCAGCAGGTCTGCAGAGTGGCCATGGGTTCACCTATTAGTGCAATTGTAGCCAATTTAGCCATGGAAGAGCTTGAAGACAGGACATTGGGGAGCTCTAGTCCACCCCCATTATGGGCGTGGAAGAGGTATGTTGACACGTTCACGGTAATACAAAGGGGATATGAAACAGAAGTACTTAAATGGCTGAATAATGGTTTGCCCAATATTCAGTTCACCTCGGAGGTTGAGCAGTGGAGGGGCCCGCGTGTGTGTGTGTGTGTGTGTGTGTGTGTGTGTGTGTGTGTGTGTGTGTGTGTGTGTGTGTGTGTGTGTGTGTGTGTGTGTGTGTGTGTGTGCGCGCGCACGCATAGAAGGCTGACACTTGAAAACCAAGGTTTATAGAAAACCTATGTGTCATGGCTAATACACACACTTTAAAACTGCTCAGGCTGGCTGCCACAAAAATAGTGTGGTTAAGGCCTTAATGGGAAGGGTAGGGTCCCACTGCTCTTCATCTGAGGAGAGGGACGACGAGACTAAATGGGTTACGGCTGACCTAGTAACGTGCGGTTACCCCCAGAGCATTATTGAGGGATGTTTAAGAGATATGAGTAGCAGTCACAGGGATGCTTTTACACCTGTTGCCACCACATATATTCCCTATTATCAGGCATTTCAGAACCTATTTCCTGCATTTTACATTCATGAAAGATACGGGGGGTGTGTGTGTGTGTGTGTGTGCAGCTGCCGTGTCGGAGACTGCACAGTGTCCGCAATCAAAGATCCTATTGCGGATAACGACGCTAGTGGGGTCGTATATGAAATTGAGTGTCCAGATTGTGGGAGAAACAAAACATAGTCTGCAAAGCCAGGGGGCAGAGGACACCTAGTCCCCAGTCCCCAACTCCCATCCCAAGCCACTTGGATGCACTTCAGGGACCCCAAACTAAAAGTCTCGTACTGAGGCTTTCAGGGATTACCTAGAAACCCCAAGGTAAATTATGAAAAGAAATGGGATAATAGTGGGAGAAGTAAGGAAAGGAGGAGAGGATGGGAAAGTATTAGAAAAGAGGGAAATGAAAGAGAAAGGCATCTCCCAGAAAAAGGAAGAAGTAGTAATAATGAGAATAGAAGAGAATAAGAAGACAGCTAGTAGACTATCCATAAACATCATAATAAAATATATGTATCCAGCACTGGATATTGAAAAATAATATGAAAAGTATAGCTGTCATCAGGACAATACAAAATATTATTAAATCCCAATGGGGATATTTTAAACACAAAACCAGCTGTCAACCAGACAGCAAAACAATTAATAAATACCCTACACAAAATACACTATATTACAGAATTTTACTTAAATAAATTCAACTCCTCATCCAGTGCACGTTGAGGGGAGAGAGAGAGAGAGACATCAATAAGCTTCTTCTAGCATTAACTTTCATAGATCAACTAAATAAAAGATAAGACTAGAATATATACAGTTGAACACAAGTGAGGGTGTGGCAGGAATGATCCAAAGGAGGGATGGGGGAACACAACCATGCAACATGCTGGGATGGAGAGACCACCACTGGCTGACAGTCAAGATGAACAGCAAGTCGCACTTGTTGTCTAGAGCAACAGGTGGCTCACAATCCCTCAATTAATGGCCGACTATGACTAAGGTGCACAGAGAAAGGTTTCCAAACACACCATCCAGCAAATGCCCTTGTGGATAGGCCTGCAGAATAAGCAACCTATTCATGTGCCCATGTTGATTGATCATGACACCTCTGCATGCAGTGGGCACAGCACCACCATTTGTGGACACTGAACAACTGGAAAAGAGTTGCCTAGTCTGATGAATCAAGGTTCCGGCTCGATCATGCCAATAGATGGGAGTGTAATTGGCAGTGAGCAAGTGAACAGCTACAACCAGACAGCATAGATGAACAAAAACAGGCCAGCGGCAGTGGTATCATGGTTTGGGGGATGTTTCCATGGACATCACTCGGTCCTCTCATCCATCTTTCTTACATGCTTCTTTTAAAGTTAGGTTTCAAACTTTTCAGTAGCCTCCCATATACAGTATTTATACTGCCTTGTAAATATTGTGTTAGACACTTATGGTATATTTAAATATAACATATATCACAATTTTTTTTTTTTTTTTTCTCTCTATTTCTACTGTTTTGTAATGTATTTCTAAACTCACTAGGAACAATTCCAACTCCCTTCCCATTACTTTAAGCATTTGGTGTTTGCAATTTTGTCTTCTGCAAGAGCCTGCTAGTCCCTAACCACCACTATCAACAAGAAATACCTGTATTTGTACTGACAATTTTGCATGCAGTTTACATCTGTAAAGGCAGATATTTTCTATTAAAAAAAAATTCTGTAACCTACTTAAGTATTAGCATCATTGTCTCCTTTCTGCTTGTTGATTGAAATGGCAAGGCACCAGTCAACATTTCAAACTATAAAATAAAATTAAATTAAATTAAATTTTTGAAATTAGACATAATTATGGAAAAGTAATTAAAGTATGGTATCTACCACAAAGATTTAAAACATTAAAAAAATTATGGTAATCATTTCTAAACTACAATATACAGCAGTCCTCGTATAACATGTGTTTACATTACACGAATTCGATCATACACGATTTATAAATAGGGGAACGATATCTTATATAACACGAACCGAATTTGCTTATGCACGATTCGCCTTTGTGTTTACAAGAAATGACAGTCGAACGCGGAATCACCCCAACTGAACGCAACACGATAGGAATGAAGAGAAGATTCTGAAAATGTATTTATGTGTTTTATATCAGTGAAGGGGAAACACATTTCACCATAATAACGTAAAAACCAACACAATTCCAGCTATCGGTATAATCGCAAATGCAATTAGATAGAGTTTACTACCAGTTTATAACAGATTCCACTAGCAGGAACGCAACTGGAAATTGTTTTTATTGTTTTATGGTAGTAACCCCTAGAACTGTGCTTTAGTAAAATGTGAGGTGTGAATAGTGTATCTCTGCCTTTACGGTGTTGTTTATTCAGTTGCTACACGCGCGCAGCTTTGTTTATGTGTATCAAGCGTGTCTCATTTTGGAATTGTGCTTTATTCCCTAAAAATGAATAAAATACTTAAAAGGTGTGAAAAGGAAGCATCCTGGTGAAGACACTGCAGATTCAGAGAGAAAAAGAAAAGCAATATTGATAAACAGAGGCGGACTGAGTCAAAAATTCTTATCCGGGAAAATTTATAGTGGCCTCATACTAGCATTTATGGCCAAAATCACACCGGCCTCCGGCCCACCGGGGTTTCCCCGGTAAGGCCTATGGCCAGTCCACCTCTGTTGATAGAGAAAAAATATGAAATTGTGAAACACTTTGAGCGAAATGAAAGACCATGTGATATTGCACGTGCTACAGACCTAAATGAGGCAACACCGAGAATTACAAAGAATGCAGAGAAAATAAAAACAACTTTCACAGCAGGAACAACTCAAAGTGTAATTAAAATCCATTAGATTAAGACACAAAGAATTGAAAGAGATGGAACGGCTGTCATCTGTTTGGATAGAAAATCAAACAAAAAACAAGTTTGCTTACGATAGAAGCAAAAGCATTAGCAATAATAAGTTTTATTACGTAATAGTCATAATAAAATACGTAAGTATTTTTTTACGATTATTTATTGTGTTTGGTAATGTTTTGGTTAAAAATGTGTGTTCAATCTTGGGTGGCCGGCACCTAACCCTATTTTTCCCATAGGGCCTGTTGTTTATATTGCACGATTTTGCATTGCACGAGGGTTTCAAGGAACACAACTATCGTGCTATACGAGGACTGACTGTATTTAACATAATTTAACATAACCTCAATAAGTTTAACATAATTTACATCCTTTTTGAATACACAATTTTAAATTTTAGTACTGACAAAATAATGCAAAGACACAAAGCATATACAGCATTATCAAAAAAATAAAACACACACACACACGTGTATGGAATGCTAACTTCTACAGATCTATTCCGCAACTATCCTTTTTCAATTAAAATTTATATCCCTTATTTGTGTCACCTAAGAAAGAGTAAAGATATCATCAGCAGTTTGTTTACTTAATAATTTTAAAGCCTTAACATCCTTCAAATAAGTCACCACACCCATACCTAGTTTCCAGATACTGCAATTTACAGAATCCCAGTCATTCTTAGAAAGAATATCCTTTCTTCTCCTTAACTAATCTTGTTCCTCTTCTCTGCATCTAATCCAACAGCTCTTCTTAAAACAAAGCTTCTAAACCTGTAAGCAGTAATCAAGGTGTGACTACCCATTGTCTTATACCAATGGAATAATCACTTCTTTGTCCTTGCTATAAGAATTCCTGTATATTATTAACAGACCCTGCTAATAGCCAGATGAAGAATATTGCTTTCTCTTGTTGTCTAACAAGTTGGTATAAAAAGTAGGTCATCTAGGAAATCCAGACATGTTCTCCTACCAAATGTGCTGCAAACCCATGAGTTCCAATCAATATCTAGAAATTGATTACATTAAATATATTAAATTCACCCATAAGACATTCTGATTTGCTGGCTCAGTCTATTTGTCTGTATAGTTGTTCAATATACCTATCACAATCATTTGGCCTATAACATATTCCTACTCTCATTTTTGCTTTTCAAAGTGCTTACATCACCCCAAAATGATTCAATAAGATACTGGCAACCCAAATCTATTGGTAGTACTGTTTAAAATCTGTGTGCTTTTTAATCACCACCAAATCATGCCTGTCTTTCTGTAAACATTACAATCACTGTAAATTATAAATGCCTTTTATTGGAGTCACAAGTAATATCATTATTTATCTGTTATCACTGCATTCAAATTCTATATCCTCAATAGTGAAGTGAGGCCATATTTTTGATAATCCTACAATGCAAGCATCACTTAACCAATACATCAAACTCATCAACTTTTTCTTTTAATCCTAGCATTAGTGTATAAGCAAGTTAAACAAATGTATGTCCATGTGTGTTTTCATAAATCTCTAAAATAGTAAATCTCTAAAATAGTCTACATAATTACAAGGCTATGTTCCAATGTTGCCAATTACTACTTCGCTTCCCTGCAGATTAGTAGTGGCAAATCATGCAGAAAAGCAAGCTTATATTCAAGCATCACACACACACCAGTTTGTCTAGTTCTTTAATTTATTCAAACTACCTACTTCCACAACAACAGATAGAAGTTTGCTCCAACAATCAAATACCCACTGGCTGAAGATACTCTTCCACATCTTTCACACATATATCCTGTAAGCAGAATTGAAGGATTTCTTGGTGAGAGCAACCCCTTTGGTTCCCTCACCAATCTCGTTGCCCTTCTTCTGTACCTGCTGCCCTGCTTTTCACCAGCAGCTCCACATCCTTTGTAAAATGGGGCTCCCAGACCTGTATTAGCATTCAAGACATGGCATGACCACCACCACCACTTTATACAATGGAATAATCACCTCCTTATCCCTACTAGCAAAATAGCTGTAGAGCATTGACAAAACCCCAAGAGTTATGCTGCCAGACGGTTTGCACTGCTCAGAGGACTTCATATCTGACTGCCCAATTACCACCAGTTCTTTATCACTTTCCACAACAATGAGTATAGTATCACACAGTTGATACATTACTCTGGCATTACTGCTACCCATATGCAGTACTTAGCATTTGTCATTTTCAACTTCAATTGCCATTTCTCAGTCCAAATGCCTAATTTATCTAGATCCTGTTGCAGGAGCATATTATCATTAACCAACCTGCCACTCATTGTATCATCTCTGCAAATTTGGACATTAAGCATTAGCAGAGGCATATGATGCAAGAAAGCAAGCATATGCAGTATTGGCCAAAAAAAAAAAAAAAAAAATTTCCTCTTTCATCAATCCATTCGCTGCAAAAGTTTGTTCAGTTCTTCCTTGAATTTATTTAAGTTATCAACTTCCACAACAACAGATGAAGTTTGTTCCAACAATCAACTACCTGCTGCCTAAAGGTAAATTTCCACACAGCTATTCTACAAGTGTATTTCCACAATGAGTTTATGCCTATTCAGGTTTGTAAACTGAGCAAGAGGAACAATCCCATCAGCATTGAGCCTGCTCAAACCATTCACAACCTTATAAGGAGGACTGATTCAGCCTTTTGACAGTCCTTTAAAACTACAAAATTCCGTGCTACCACCACGGGTTGTGTTCTATTTGTTTTCCCTGCTCATGGACTATCGGACAGCATCACAATTTCCATTGAAGTAAAGCGCACTGCAAAACTGCCAAGTCAATCTTGTCCCATTCCTGCTGGCAAACTTTCCACAAACCTTCAACAGTTCTGGGGCAGCAGTTTCTGAGAGCTCTTTTCAAAAGTCTGAATAGGCAAAAACCCATGGGTGCTGCGTCAGGTGATTTAACGTGTATACCTTCAAACAGGATCGAACAAATACCTGTCGCCGCTTCCATTCTCTACAAAAACGCACGGATGGAACATGACTTGTGGCTAGATGCCGTCCCTGGTGCACCCAAACCTTTTCAGTGTCAGAACTGTACAAGGTGGGTATTTCATGTTCAAACAACGGCTGTAGAACTTCAGTCTGGTAATACACTGAGTTGACTTTTACGTTTTTAGTGACTCTACGCAACTCAAATTTGCCACTATAACAAAACCCGGCTACAACCATAAAACCCTGGCCAAAACTTTCCTTGCACTGATGCTCCCCATGTTGGAAAGGCCTTATTACCCTGTGGATGGTAATAAATTGCCCGGATTTTGTTGCAATTGGAGAGGTATATCCACACTTCATCCAATGTTGCTACGAATTTCCACCTTCCAGCTGCCAGGTATTTCTCGTAGAGTTTTCAAGCATTGAGCCACTGTTCTGCAATGTGCCTTGATCCTAGGTGGCGAACATGGGCCTTGTGCTTCTTCTCCAGTTACAAAAAAGCCCAGTAGTCAGGAGCGAGGGTGCATAGCACGCGTTCCTTGAGTGGACCGGGGTTCAAGCCCGTGACTACTAAATACGATAAATATTTGTATTGACAATTTATTGTAAACTCTACTGACTTGGTTGTCGTGCCGGAGTATAAACAGAAAATTTATTTATTTATTTATTTATTTAATTAAAATTTTCGGATCACCAAACCCTGGAAAACTCCACTAATAACAATAGTGAAGAGCAGTCCTTTAATGATCCCTCTGTCTTCTCCCACTCTATCAACTCTTTATCCATAGCCCTTAAAGCCACAAGCTCCAATTTTTACAGCAGTCTTATGTGCAACAGTATAAAGCTTTCTTAAATCCTAGTACATCATATTAAAATTATTTTTTGCATCATGTTCCTTTGTGAGCCAATTAAATTGGTCAAACAAGATTTACTGTTCCTAAAAAATAATGTTCTACGTTTAGGCCCAAATGGATGTTAGATGAACTAATGACTCATGGCAGAGAAGAAAAATGCATGGGATGCATATAAATTATCAGGCAACACTGAAGCCTATGGTAGATATAAGCTAGTCTATAATCAAGTCACAAAGGAGGTTAGGCAAGCGAAGGCAGATTATAAGAAATCTTTGGCAAAGGACGCAAAGAAAAACAGCAAAGACTTCTATACTTATACAAACTCTAAAAGGAAGAGGATGAATCAGATTGGTCCACTTGATATCAATAGTTTCACTGTACATGATCATTCTCGGATAGCTGCCAAACAAAATAAGTATTTTGCATCTACATTCACACATGAGAAAGTATTCAAGAAGGAGAATGTTATTACAAAATCATTTAACTGGGAGTTAAATGATTTTGTAATAACTGAGAGCAAAGTGAATGAGAAATTGTTGAAGTTAAACATAAGAAAGGCACCTGGGGTGAATGGGATCTATCCAGTTATATTAAAGGAGGCAGCAAAGAAATTAAGCAAACCCTTAGCCATAATTATGAGAGCATCCTTGGATTCAGCAGAAGTCCCCACAGACTGGAGATGTTCAAATGTATCTCCAATTCACAAAGGGGCATCAAAGACTGACACGAGTAATTACAGACCTGTTAGTTTACCTTCCGTTCCAGGGAAAATAATAGTCACTGGTTAAAGAAGCATTGCACAATCATCTAGACAGGACTGCAGTAATAATTCAGACACAGCATGGGTTTGTAAAGGGGAAGTCTTTCCTGACCAATCTGACTGGATACCATGATGTGATCACAAAGGAACTGGATGCAAAAAAATTATTTTGATATCATATACTTGGATTTCAGGAAAGCTTTTGATACTGTTGCACATGGAAAACTACTGTACAAATTGGAGCAGTATGGCATTAAGGTCAAGTTGCTACAATGGATAAAAGGATAGCTAAATGGGAGAAGACAGAAAGTGGTAATCAATGGATACTGCTATTCATGGACTAATGTTATTAGTGGTGTCCCACAGGGGTCGGTGTTTATTGTTGTTGCCTATTGTTGTTTTGTATATTTATCAATAATATTGATGAAGGTATATTAGACTTAATGTCAAAGTTTGCAGATGATACAAAGGTTGGCAGGGTTGTTAATAGCTGACGGTATGCTGCTGCAACAGGTCTTGGAGAAGTTGGGCAGATTGTTAAACCTCATTTGCTATGGCAAATGAGGTTTACATTGACAAAAGCCAAGTACTGCATATGGATAGCAGTAACCCCAGAGAAATGTACCAACTTGGTGGTGTTACACTCAAGGTAGTCGAGAATGAAAGAGACCTGGGGGTAATTGGGCAGTCAGACATGAGGTTTTCTCAACAGTGCAGACAGGCTGCCAGAGTAAGTCATGGGGTGTTGTCAATGATATACAGTAATTTTGCAAGCAGGAATAAGGAGGTAATTATACCCTTGTATAAGACAATGGTCAGACCACACCTTGAGTACTGCATACAGGTCTGGAAGCCACATTTTAGGAAGGATGTAGAGTTGTTAGAACAAGTAGAGAAGGGCAACAAGACTGGTGAGGGGAACAAAGGGGTGCTCTTACAAAGAAAGGCAAATTGCAGCTGGAGAGTAGGCACCTGCTAGGTGATCTGATTGAGGTGTATAAGGGCTTGAATGGATTGAGCAGGCTCAATGCTGATGGGATTCTTCCTCTTGCTCAGATTATAAACCTGAGGGGACACAAACTGAAATTGAGGAAAGAAAGTTGTTCAAATAGATATGCAGAAATTTTCCTTTAGCCAGCAGGTACTTGATTGCTGGAACAAACTTCCATCTGTTGTTATGGAAGTTGATAGATTAAATATTCAAGGCAAAACTAGACAAACATTTGGAATGAATGGATGAGTGAAATGGGAAGAGTTTTTTTGGCTGATAGTGTATAAGCTTGCTTTCTTACATTATATGCCTCTTCTAATGCTAATTTCTCCTTCACAAACCTATGTTGTGTTTGAAGTATAACTGCATATCTGTCTACATGGTCCTACTTTACCACTTTAACCATTGGTTCCATTATTTTTCCTGAAGCACAAATTAAGCTAACAGGTCTGTAATTATTTGTGTCACTCTTTGATTACCCTTTTCGAAATGGGGATGCATTCAAACATCTCTAGTTGCAGGGACTTCCCCCTGAATCCAAAGCTGCTCTCATAATTGTGGCTAATAGTTTGCTTACCTCCTTAACTTGTCAGAGATTTTTTGTAATCTGCCTTAGTTTGCCTAACCTCCATTGTGACTTGATCGCAGAGTAGTTTATATCAACAGTAGGCTTCTGTATCACTTGTTAATTTATATGCATCCAATGTATTTTTCTTCTCTGCCACAAATCTCTTCAATTCAGACATGCATGCATTCGTACATACATACATCTAGGTCTAAGCCTTGAATGGTATCTCTCAGCTGGTATAAAAATCTGGAAGCTTCTATGCTTCCTGCCTGATCACTTTCCATTTGCAATTCGCTGTAATTCCCACTGAATAGATTTTAAAAACAGTGACAATTGTAGTCACCTTTAAGAAAGCAAAAGGCCTTCCCCATTACCCTTGACAGTAATTACATCTTTAAGTAAACTCCACATCAATATACAGGTAACCCTCGTATAACACAGTTATTAGGTTCCTATAAAATGTCATGTTGTGCGAAACCGTGTTATACGGGACTAAGAAAAAGTACAAGAAGCAGGGGGGGACATTCCAAAAGCTAACAAAATACACTATTTCGTTCGCTAAATGTTAACAAAAATACACCATTCTAGATTTCGTGTATCTTCTGCTCTCTATGAAACATCAGTAATCTGGGTTTATTTGCTTTTGCTTGATAAATCTTTGTGAATTTCATTGTATGGAACTAAGTATTTTTGAAGCCCCCTTTTGAACTTTGAGTGCCAAATTTAGTGTAAAATTTAGAAGTTTAGAATTTATCTGCACTATCATCATCTGAATTGATTTGATTTTACCTCCGATGCCATTTGCACAAATTCCGCTACGCCGGCCTCTTTTTCTACCAGTAATTCTTGAACGTCTTCAGTAATCGTGTATTTTTTTTTATTATTTTAGGAGCATCGGCGACTAAGGCTATGTTACTTTGTGTATATTGTCTATAAATTGTGTGTCCTGAGGTCAATTTTCTGTTTTGCTGCATGAAAAGGCAGAGTTTCCATGGTAAAAAAACCATGCTACTAAAAATAAGAATGTTTATTCATCATCTTTTGACTGAATGCACACTCGTTGTTGGTTTGTTGCACAAGGAATCGTCTTCTTCAGTAATGCTTCGAGAGAGGTTTGTTTCTAAGATAATCTATTCTCTTTTCTTTATAAATTTCACAATAGTATTCATAAGCATTTTTTAATGGCATGTGCAAATTGCAACTAATACGCAAGTGAGATTGCAACTAACATGTTTCGCGTGGAGTAACAAGTTTACGAAGGGGGAAAAAAAAGGAATGAAGAGAAGATTCTGAAAATTTTTTTTTTATATGATTGAAGATTTCAGTGAAGGGGAACTCATTTCACCATAATACCGTAACGTAAAAAAAATCACAGAATTCCAGTTATCTGGATTATTGCAAATGCAATAAAATCGAGTTTACTACCAGTTTTTAATAGATTGCGCTAACAGAAAAGCCCAATAAACTGGAAAGTGCAAATTGTTTTTATTGTTTTATGGTCACGACTTGCAGAAATGTGCTTTAGAAAAATATCACAAAGCTGTTCACAAAATTGGTTCTTATAACAGAACATATAAGGATGAAAGTGTAGTGCATTTTAATTGGTAACTAATACAATTTCCATTATAAAAATGACCTTTTAGAGAAATAAATAGCTTAGTTATATAGCGAAAATTTTGACTTCCAAGGTCTTGGAACGAATTACCAAAAAAAAAAAAAAAAAAAAAAACTGTTATTCAGTTCACATGACGAGATTTTCATGATACGATGGTGTTTCTGGAACAGATTAACATCGTAAAGCAGGATGCACTGTACTGTATAGCTACGCGCATGGTTTGAAATGCGGTATTTATGAATGTTTAACATTCATTTTTTTGCAATTAATGTTCATATTTCCAATTTTGTTGATACGGGGGGGGGGGGACAAAACCTCTTGAACCCAGGAAACTCATAAGGCGAAAACTTGTAAAGCTGTTGTTATTTGGTTTTTAGGAGCATTAGCAACTAAGGCCATATTGCTACGGGGATATGCGGTGGTCATTCCCTGACCTTTCCGCATCCTCCGTATTTGGTGGTAACGGGCTCAAACCTCTGTCTATTCAAGAAGCGTGTGCTACGCACTGCTGCTCCTGCGAACCTGGCTACGGAAGCGCCAACTTGTAAAGCAGGAACTGCCTATATAGCAATTATTGAGCACTTAATAGTTCTCCATTATCAAATCATGACTGAAGAATATGTAGCTGGTGCTCAGGTTATAAGGACGCACACTGATGAGCCAAAACATTATGACCACCTACCTAATATGACGTTAGCCCTCCACATGCAGCCAGAACAGCTCTTACCCAGTGAGGCATGGACGCTACAAGATTTCTAAATGTTTCTTGTGGTATCTGGTACCAACATGTAACCGGCAGATGCTTTAACTCCTGTAAGTTCTGTGGTTTAGACGCTGCAGATCGGAGTTGCTGTTCCAACACAAAACACAGATGCTCAATGGGATCGCTGTCTGGGGAATTTGGAAGCTAGGGCAATAAATGGAAGTCTTTCTCATGTTCCGCAAACCAGTCTAGAACAATCTGGACGGTGTGGCATGGTGCATTATCCTGCTGAAAGACGGCACCACCAGAGCGAAGACCGTTGCCATGAAAGGGTGTACCTGGTCAGCAATGATGTTTAGGTAGGTGGTAGACATCAGAGTGCCTGGCACATAAATGACTGGACCCAGGGTATCCCAGCAGAACATCGCCCAAAGCATGACACTGCCGCCACCGGCTTGTTTTCATCCCAGGTGCATCCAGGTACCATCACTTCCCCAGGCCATCCACATTGATATTGATATTTATTACTTAAAGCAGTCCCAGCCAACCAATGGCAACCCCACTGTCAGTTACAAATAAATTTGGCAGTACTCTTATATACTCCCTCTGCTGTTTGCCCAAGTATAGGGAGGGAAAAAACCTGCCATGACCAAAAAAGATTGATATGAACAAATTGAAAAATAATCAAATTACATAAAAAATAAAATATACATATAATTAAATTTCAGACAAAGTCCAAACTTCTTTGGAAAGATCTGCATCTGTTCACAGTCTGTTGGAAAACCAGCAGTGCTAGGAGCTACCGAGAAGAGAAATACCAGCGCCAGGAGCTGCCGAGAGCAGAAATTCCAGAAGAAAGAGCTGGAGTTGCAGTGGATATAGCAGACTCAAGCCTCCACGATTTCACAGAATTCTAGGTAATTCAGCATACACCATACCGCATTACAAATCCAAGGCTTCCAGATGCAGAAGAGTCTTCCGCCTAAGAAATATTGCAGTTGCAAAGGCTTGGAAAGCCAAGAAGTTCTCCTGTTTATCAATTAGAACTGTCTCGCAGCCTTCTGCCATAAGATTGAGTTTACTAACCCGAGATACCAATTCAATTCGTAGATCGCAGTACTCCTCACAGTTGTACATAATGTTCCCATGATTCTCTTTCACCACAATGGCAACTAGATCTATCGTTAATTCCTAAATCATGCAACTTTGCATTAATCGAACCATGACCAGTTAATAAGAAGATGGCTTGTAAGTTTGGTGCAAACCATTTGAATTTTATCGAGGCTGCATTTCTTAAATCTGGGAAAAAATTTTGTGTAATCTACCCTTTATCACAAACACTCCAACGCTCTTGCCAGACTTTTACCAAAGCATCCCAGATTCTTATCCTTTCCTTCCTGGGATCTGCCAAAATGTCCACCTGTATATTCAAAAAAGAACAGGGTATGCCACGGCACAATACAATAAATGCAGATCAATATGGTGCAATACGAAAAGTGATTCATCAGACCAGATGATGAATCACATCTGGTCCGATGTTTCGATGCTCGCATGCCCATTGTAGGCGCTGTCGCCAGTGAACTGTGGTTAGCATGGGCACTCAGAGCAGCCTGCGGCTACGCAGCCCCATTTTCAGCAGGGTTTGATGTACTGTGTTGTGACACATTACTCCCATCACCAGCATTCCAATTACCAGCGAGTTGCGCCACAGTCGCTACATACTCACCTCGAACGTCGATGAGCTGTGTCTTCCAACACCATGCCGGCGGTTCGTGGGTTCCCCTCCTCTGACCACAGCTGACCATGAGCACCCCACCAGCCGTGCTGTTTCGGATATGCTCTGATCCAGTCATCTGGCCATTACAATTTGGCCTTTGTCAAACTCACTGAAGTCCGCTGCCTTTCCCGTCTGAAGAACAAGAGTAACACTGATTAACAGAGCTCAGTATCAGGTATTTTTTATACCGTGTACTGACCCACACACACACACGCCGTAGTTCACCTGCAGTTGCATCAATTTGCATAACGACTCGCTGGTCATAATGTTTTGACTCATCGGTGTATTATATACATATATATATTTTTTCCAATATTCATTCTTTACCTCTTCCATGTCAGGCCCATTTAACATTATTACTGTTTAAAACAAGAATTCTAGGTGGCAATGGGCATATGCCTAGGGGCTACCCCAACACAGAATGCACACACACGTCCTTTCTATACATATTGCATTCTCCATATTCAAATTCTGCATTCTTTATGTATAAGTGACACCATGCCTCTGATATCCCTACAATGTCCACTTTTGATGATTTAACCAGTACTTCAAAATCATAAAATTGATTTACTGTGTTCCTAGCATTAGTGCACACATAAATATACATGGAACTGTTTTTAATCTCTTAGTAACCTCAACACAACCCATGTATTTGCATGTTTCATGAGCAAAGCCTGCAAGCCCTTGAAATCCCTGACACCTTGCTTTTCATGCTGCTGGATGTTCCAGTAGAAGTATCTGTAAAGTTGAAATACCCCATTCTAAGACATTCTGGCTTACCGTCCCACTAATTGTTCGTATAATTGTTCTTTATACTCATTACAGTCATTAGGCCTATAACAACTGCAAGAATCAGTTACAGCTCTGCCTATGGTTGCTGCTAAACTATTAATCTGTGTATTACCCCGCCCTAGAAAACAGCCATTTTCTTACGAATTTTCCCAGCAGCTTCCAGATGGAAGATGATTAATAAAAAAAAAAAAGACTGAGCCCATTGTAAACTGTTTTAAGTGGGACCAACTAAAGTTGTTAAAAAACTGTTTTACTTCAAGAGTTCGGGTAAAACAGTAGGGAACAGTACTAATTACTGTCATGGTGGTATACAGTGTAATTTTAACACAATATTTTTTCATTACATGTAATATTTCCAAAAATAGTTTTTCCATATATTATTCACTATCCAGAACAACTCTATGTAAGGTAATTTTCAAATCAACACTAATTTTCAGCAATTTAAATACACAATTTAACTTGCACCATTTCATATGCTAGATATAATATATGAGAATTATATTGGTAACCATCATCATCAACATCAGCCATTTTCAATCCACTGCAGGATGAAGGCCTCTCCAGCAACTTTCCAGTTCCTTCTGTTTTGAGCACTGGCCATCCACTTACTACTCAAAAACTCATGAATTTCATCTATCCATCTCCGCCTTTGTCTTCCGGGTTTTCTTCTAGCTCCTCTTGGGTACCATTCTGTTATTTTCTTAGTCCATCTGTCATCATGTCTTCGAGCTATGTGTCCTGCCCAAGACCATTTTAGTTCTTTAGTTTTGATAAGAATGTCCTTTACTTGAGTTTGCTGCCTAATCCATGTGTTTCTCTTCTTATCTAACAGTCTGATTCCCAATATAATTCGTTCCATTCTTCACTGTGTAGTTCTTAGCTTCTCTTCCATTCTTTTGGTGAGTGCCCAAGTTTCACTTCCATAAGTCATGGTGGGGAGTATACATTGATTCATTATTTTACGTTTCAGACAAACTGGGATATTTCTCTTCAGTATGTGACTATATTTCCTGAATGCTATCCATCCAAAATTTATTCTTCTCTTGACTTCCAGCCATTTATCATTATTACAGCTAATAACTTGTCCCAGATAAGTATATGACTCCACCTTTTCAATTACTGCTCCTTCAATCATTATTTCCCTTTCCGTGGCATACTTGTTCATCATTACTTTTGTTTTAGCCATATTCATCTTTAGTCCAAAATCCTTACTAACTGTGCATAACTGATTAAGATTTTCCTCTAATTCTTTGGGATCGTGGCTTATGACCACAATGTCATCTGCAAATCGTAAATGGTTTAGGTACTCTCCGTTCACATTGACTCCTTTCTGCGACCAGTCTAATCTTCTTAAAGCTTCCTCAAGGGCAGCAGTAAACAGCTTCGGAGATATTGTGTCTCCTTGTCGAACTCCTTTCTCGATTTTAAATTTGCTACTGTCTTTGTCTAGTCTAATAAAGGATGTAGCACTCTCATATATTTTCTTCAAAATCATAATATATGGAGTATCTATGCCTTGTCTTTCCAGTGCCCGAAACATTGCCTTATGCTGTATGGAGTCAAATGACTTTTCATAATCCACAAATGCCAGGCATAATGGTGTTTTATATTCATTTGCTTTCTCCATTAGCTGTGATATTACGTGAAGGTGATCCATAGTTGAGAATCCTGTCCTAAAGCCAGCTTGCTCTTTCGGTTGATTCTCATCAAGTATTCTTTCTAATCTGTTAGTAATGACCCTTGTGAACAACTTGTAGCTATGGGATAACAAGCTAATTGATCTATAATTTCCAATTTCTGATTTATCTCCTTTCTTATGCAGCAAAACTATGATTGCATTATTCCACTGCATAGGCATCACACCTTTTCTAATGCACTTTGTGAAGAGTCTTGCCAGTTTGTGTGTTATGTCTCTTCCTCCCAATTTTAACAACTCTACAGTAACTTCATCTTCCCCCGGGGCTTTCCGATTCTTCATTTTCTTCAATGCATGTTCTACCTCATCAGGAAGAATATCGGGTATGTCGTATGTGTTGCTACTTTGCAATCCATCTTCCCCACTGCTGGTATCATTCCCTCGCTCCTTGTATAATTCTCTATAGTAGTCTTCTGCTATTTGAATTATGCCTTCTCTGCTGTTTATAAGTACACCATCGCTATTCTTCAGTTTCAGTATCATTTGTCTTTCTGTATTACTGCTCATGGCTGCTGATTTAAATCCTTTGTTTTCCCTTAATGCTTGTTCTACTTTTCTTGTGTTAAATCTTCTCATGTCCTCTCTGAGTCTCTTTCTAATGGCTTTGCATAACTCAGTATACTCAATTTTCTCCCTGTCAGTGTTTTTCTTGCTCTTCATTTGTCATCTTTGGTTCATCATGACAAGTGTTTCTTGACTAATTTTTTCTTCTTTGGATTTCTGTTTCCCTATAGGTTTCTTGGGCTTTATCACTTTCAGAAAGTTGTAATATTCCTCGTCGATATCTTGGTCCTGAGCAGTCTGAAGAAGCTCAAACTTGTTCTTAAGTTCCAGTACATACTGCTTTTTCTCCTCCTCTGTTATTTCAAAGACCTTTGTATTATTTACTCGAGTCAGTTTTTTCCTTTCCTTTCCTACATCTATATCAAGTGTACATCTTACCATTCTGTGATCACTTCCAACATTTACCTTATTCAGGACGGTAACATCATTCACAATATATCTTCTGTTAGTGAGGATGAAGTCGATTTCATTAGTTGTTAATCCATTTGGACTCTTCCATGTCCACTTTCTGTTCACCCTTTTCTTGAAAAAAGTGTTCATTACTGACATTCCTTGAGATTCTGCAAATTCCACAAGTCTTTCACCTCTTTTATTTCTTTCACCAATTCCAAAATTTCCTATAGTTCCTCTTTCTGAGCTGTTTTGCCTTTTTCCAACCTTAGCATTGAAGTCCCCCATAATAATAGTGTAGTGGGTTTTCTGCTCATCTAGAAGACTCTCAATTTCAGTGTACATTTCTTCAACCTCTTCATCATCATGGCTCGATGTTGGTGCATAAATCATTATAATCTTTAGCTTGTACCTCTTAGAAATCTTGAGTATTAGTCTTGACACCCTTGGTGATGTACTTTTGAATTCCAAAATGTTATTTTTAAAATCTTTATGGACCAGAAACCCAACTCCACCTTCACTCCTTTCACTGTTTCCATTGGTGTACAGCAGATTTCCACTTGATAAACTTATAAGTGATTCATTTCTTCTTCTTGTTTCAGCCAAACCGATGATATTCCAATTCACATTTTCTAATTCCTTTTCCAGCTCTAATATCCTGTCTTCACCGATGAGTGATCGTACGTTATAACAGGCCAAGTTCAATTTCCGTGCATGGCAGCCTGGTCGTACCCAGAGATTCTTAGCACCCTCTGCCTCCACTCTGATCCTCTCGCTGCCGTAAGAGGGAGAGTGAAAGCTGCTGGGGACTGAGGGCCATTTGTATTGTTGTGCTCTCATTGCTGGAGGGTTTGGTCTTTTCCTCTTCACGCTGACCAGGCGTCTTGAAGAGAACCACTCTACACGTTCGTTGCCACCTAAGTGACGTAACAGGGCTTTATGCTTAAATATTTATTGAAATGTGCTCTTCTAAAACTGCTCAGCCACTAGGTGGAATATTAAAATGTGGAATATTTTAAAATCTGGCACCACCCTAAGGGTCCTGGATTTTAAAGAGTTGGCTGTTTTAGTTAGAAATGAATTATATCTCAGTGCATCCTGTTACTCATAACAATGGAAATGATTGAACAAGAGAGAAAGATAATGCACATAATTTTTGTTGAGGCTATTTTGTTAATTACCACATAAGAAAAATACAAATATAATACTGCAAGGAATTTTTACTGTCAGAAAAAGGATTATGTTTACATCCAATATCCACCAGAAATCTGTAGAACATCCTTCACAACCACTAGTACTATGTAGCTTTAGCATTTTAAAAGCTATCTGTTACCTTATGAACTTCTGAGGAGACAGGAAGCAGTGGTTGAGTTCCTTTTCACTGTGTTTATTTATAATAATTATGTTTTTATAAATATCCAGCTTTTTGTCAGCAAAATTTGGAATTTTTTTTTTTTATTAAGAACACACTAAGGCACAGAATTTTTTTTTTATAATAATTTTGGGCCCAGTCTTTACAATAGTTGATGGAAATAAACTCACTAATTATTTAATTAGCAAAGTTAAAAGTCAGATACACCTACCATAAGAACTCCAAATGACCACCAGTCAGCTGCTGTGGTATGCCCTTTACGATTGATTACTTCTGGAGCCATATACTCTACAGTACCGCAAAACGAATATGCTTTCTGGTCACTTAAAGCTTCTTTACTAAGGCCAAAGTCTGTTAAGCTTATATGTCCATCTGCATCAAGCAATATACTAAATGAAAATAAATAAGTAAATAAAAATTTAAAAAAATCAGGAATAATATAAACAATCATCATAAAATGCTGTCTCATGGGAAAAAACCTAATTGTCATGAAGTTTGGCAAATAGGGATGAAAATCAAAGCAAAGCTTCATAAATATTACAATCAACACTAACATAATACATGGTGCCCACAAATGACTACCCTGATTATAATATACTTTAATTTGGTAAGGTTGAATCCCACTTAAGTTTTCTTATTGCAGATAATCTTGTACAATTATAGAGTTTTAAGCCCAGTGAGTTAAGTTTGCTGCTGTTGCCGCTAGTAGCGCTGTCTTCAAGATGCAGTCTGTAAAAAAGAAAGTTCATTGTGTTGTTTGGTTAGCTGAAACAAAATCTCCTGTGAGTGTGCAGAGAATGTTTAGAGCCAAGTACAGTAGAAATCCTCCAGAAGTAAAGCTTATTAAATCGTGGATGGAAAAGTTTTTAGCAACTGGGTCAGTTGAGAAAGGGAAAAGCATTGGCAGATTGTTCGTTTCCGAAGAAACAGTGGGTGCAATTCAAGATGCTTTCATGCGAATACCTAGTAAATCTGTGCGACAAGCGCCACAGCAGTTATAAGTACCAAAGTCTACAGTGCACAAAGTGTTACGGAAATGTCTAAAGCTATATGCCTAAAAAGTTCAGATACTTCAACAGTTGAAACCAAATGATCGTGGTAAATGTGAGGAATTTGCTAACCTCATATTGAATAAAATTGATGAGGATAATCAGTTTTTGCAGAATGTTTGTTTTTCGGATGAGGCTTCATTTCATGTTAGTGGTGTAGTCAACAGACATAATGTGCGTATTTAGGGATCCGAAAATCCACACGTGGTAAGAGCATATTCGTAACAGTCCCAAAATCAATGTGTGGCACGCCCTATTACATGATTAAATTATTGAACTGTCTTCTTCCATGAAAACACGATTAGTGCAAACATGTTTATAGACATGCTCATTAATTATGCTATACCCCAAATGGAACAGAGGCAGCCTACTGTTATCTTTCAGCTGGATGGAGCACCCGCTCATTGGGCTCAAGTTTTCATGACACTTTGGATAAGACATTTCCAAACCGTTGGATGGGCAGGGATGGACCGATTTCGTGGCCCCCAAGGTCACCAGACATAACCCCACTGGGTTTCTTTGGGAATATGTTAAAGACTTGGTGTATGTGATAGCTGTTCCAGATATTGAAACATTACGAGGGCGGATTACATGTGCAGTCGAATGCACCCCACAGATGTTAGAAAATGTATGGAGAGAGATTGAATGTCACCTTGATATTCTATGTGCCACAAGAGGCACTCACATTGAAGTTCTTTACAGTCCTTATGTATTGATAAAAACTTTTAATATTAGCATACAATTTGGTTAAATTTTGTTAACCTCCCAATAGTAATAAAATATTTGTAACGAAATGTAATCAAGGTAATCATTTGTGGACGCCCTGTACGCTGTATTGTGTTAGTATATAATGCAGTGTATTGGTAACTAGTTTTAAATTACAACATATCTGTCAGCAGAGAGATCTATATACCTGCCTGAATTCTCCTTGTAACTAAAGATGTGCCACTATATCTATTAAGAAAAATAGATTTCAATGCGCATTTATTTAGCATACAATGGCTAAACCCCTTCATTATAGAAAACCACATATATACTGATTACATATTTAAATATTAAACTAAAAAATATTAGAGCAGAAAGCCTCAAACTTAGGAAAGAAGTACAGCAGACTCTTGATTTACTGGGAGACACTTCAAGACTTCAAATATATAAAAAAAAATAAATAAAATAAAAAAAAAAATCAACCAGAAATCATAAAATTCAAGTAATAACTATAATAGGTATAATCAGATATTTTGCAAGTCGTAAATAAGCAAAAAGTGGAGTTATAAGTCGTTATTCTCTTGCAACCCTGCTGTCTTCACGCCCTCCGCTCAAAAAAAAAAGTGACCAAATGTTTAGTATGATTTAGTGCGTCGCTTCAATTGTTGTGTTCCGTTGCACTGCAAAAAGACAAATTTTGTTTCGTTATTTATGTCAGGGATGTCGAAATTTTTTTTATAGTAAAATTTTTTTTTTTTTTTTTTTTTTTTTTGTTTAGAAATCGTGAAAATGATGGGTAAACGCAAAAGAGTTGCGCTTTCAGTTAAACAAAGACTTGAAATTATTCAAAAGTTTGAAAACGGTGCATCCGTTAATTATATCTGTAATGAACCATTATAATGTTGGATTAAATTAAATTTCTAATGAACCATACGCAACATCGTAAAAAATAAAGGGAAGCTATTCGATTTAAAATTGACATTGCAAAAAATAAAGTATTGTATTGGACACACAAGTAGTACGTGGTAAGTTTTTTTATCTATCGCCATATTTTTTACATAGGTCTCAATTTTTTTTTTTTTTTAGGTTGTAAAATTTAAAACAACAAAAAAATAATAATAACCAATCAATAACGACGATCACTGCACGCACAAATTGCACAAGTGAGATCGGAGTAACAAACAAAAAAAAAAGGAAAGAAGAGAAGGTTCTTACAATTATTTATGGTTTTTTTTTTTATATGACTGAAGATTTAAATGAAGGGGACACACATTTCACCATAATAACGTAAAAACCCACAGAATTCCAACTATTGGTATAATTGCAAATGCAATATGATAGAGTTTACTACACGTTTATAATAGATTGCACTAACAGAAACACCCAATAACAGAAAACTCACTTTCATCACCGCGCATGAGCGGGGTGATGATAGTGAGTTTTCGCCTTAACCCTGTGCAGTTCTCAGAAAATTTAATTTTGACTGTTATCGTGGTGCCGACTAAGAGAATAAGTGACAGTGCTACTAGTAAATCTACCAAGAAAAAGAAAGCGATCGATTTGGATCAGAAAATTAAACTAAGAATGTATGAAAATGGTCCAACATTAACAAGTATCGCAATGAATTTAGATTTGTCAATAAGATATGTTATTAGCCATTCCCGAGTTATGTAAAACTCGAGGAAGTAAGAAGCCCTGGAACGTATCTCTTACATATGTCAGGGACTTCTGTATTTTTGGATTAACCGGGAAATCGATTATCCGGGATTTGTTTTTTACCATCTATCCCGGAAAATCGAGTCTACTGTACACCGTTTGGCATCTCTTATATTATGTAAATAAGTAAAAACTGTATCAACAGCTTTTATACCTCTGGGTACTTATCTGAAGGTCAAACAGCTTCAAAACTGTGCTGTCTGGGTGGTGGTACTCCACTGAGAAAAACTAACAACAGACTTATCTAATTGAAAAGTGTAACTTATTTGAAGTAACAGAGGAAGGCAACTCACTGTGAAGGATTTCACAGTATGAGCTGTTATAATAATCATGCCTAATGTACAAACTTTGCTTTGTCTTACTATCCAACTATGTAAATCATTACATAGTTGGATAGATATTATGTATTATTTAGTGCAATTGTACTAAACAATATTATATATTAAATTATTTAGTTTTAGCATATATCAAGATCTAGTTAGTATGAATATTGGCAACATGATACAAGAATGCAAATCTTATACCTCTACCCACCCCCCCTCCCAGCCAAAAAAAAAAAAAAATGCTCACTTTAGTTGCCCTTGCTCATTCCTTCACAATAATATGTCAAAATCTATAAATTTACTGAAACTACTCCCTTTCACAAAATTAGGAGGAAGTTTATTGCAACTAATTAAGCAGTGAATCCAATTATGCAAATTTCCACATATTTATTCTGCAGTCGTCTTTTTCGATTTAAATTTATTTTCTTAGTGTGTTATCTGAGAAAGAATAAAGATGTCATCAGCATCCAGTTTACTTAACCCTTTTAAAAGCATTATACACTTCAATTAGATCATCATGCTGATGCCTAGTTACACATATAATTTGCAGAACCTTTTTGATAAGAATATCCTTTCCTACCCCCAGTATTCCAGTTATGTTTGGTCACATCTTCAGTATTCCAGATGTGACCTAATGCGTGGTTTTCAACTAGGGTGCCACAACAACATTACAGGGGTGCCACGTAATCTGGGTCTAAGTTACTTACTTTTTTTTTTATTTATATATTTATTTCATTATAAAAAAGGTGTGCAGTAACTTTTTAATTTAGTGGTGATCTATAACTGATATTTATTTAGTACCTCTATATAAAAAATAAAATTATATATATATATATAATTTGTATTATGAATTGTAATTTTGCTTATAGTTATATTATTGTAATAACTATCATATAACATATTTTTAATATTATATAAACCAATGAGCCAGTACATTATGACCAGCGAGTCGTTACGCAAATCGAAGCAACTGCAGGTGAACTACAGTGCATGTTCACCTTGGGACACAGTATAAAAAACACCTGATACTGAGCTCCGTTAATCAGTGTTACCCTTGTTCTTCAGATGTGGAAAGGCAGCGGACTTCAGCGAGTTCGACAAATGCCAAATTGTAATGGCCAGGCGACTGGGTCAGAACAGAACCAAAACGGCACGGCTGGTGGGATGCTCACAGTCAGCCATGGTTAGTACCTAATGAAAGTGGTCCGAGGAGGGGAAACCCACAAACCGACCCGATGGCGGGGTGTTGGATGACCATGGCTCATCGATGCTTAAGGTGAGCGAAAGCTCTCCTGGATGGTACACGGCAACAAAAGGACAACTGTAGTGCAACTTGCCGGTAATTGGAATGCTGGTGATGGGAGTAATGTGTCACAACACACAGTAGATCAAACCCTGCTGAAAATGGGGCTGCGT
The DNA here is from genome assembly GCF_048544385.1 of Mastigoproctus giganteus. NCBI lineage: Eukaryota > Metazoa > Arthropoda > Arachnida > Uropygi > Thelyphonidae > Mastigoproctus > Mastigoproctus giganteus. Next base: position 33,192,196 of record NC_143582.1, on the reverse strand, counting down.
AGTCATAACCTGTTCTGAGTGCCCATGCTAACCACGGTTCACTGGAGACAGTGCCTACAATGGCACACGAGCATCGAAACTGGACCTTGAGTGATTGGAAGAAGGTCGTCTAGTCGATAAATCACGTTTCCTGAGCACCATGTGGATGGCCAGATACGTGCGTGTCATTTACCTGGGGAAGTGATGGTGCCTGGATGCACCATGGGATGAAAACAAGCGCGGTGTCATGCTTTGAGCAATGTTCTGCTGGGATGCCCAGGGTCCAGTCATCCATGTGCTAGGCACTGTGTTTACCACCTACCTAAACATCATTGCTGACCAGGTACACCCTTTCATGGCAACTATCTTCCCATCTGGTGATGCCATCTTTCAGCAGGATAATGTGCCATGCCACATCGCCCAGATTGTTCGAGACTGGTTCGCAGAACATGAGGAAGACTTCCAGGTATTGACCTGGCCTCCAAATTCCCCAGATAGCAATCCCATCGAGCATCTGTGTTTTGTGTTGGAACAGCAACTGCGATCTGCAGCATCTCGCCCACAGAACTTAACAGGAGTTAAAGGATCTGCTGATTATGTGTTGGTACCAGATACCACAAGACACATTTAGAAATCTTGTAGCATCCATGCCTTGCCAGGTACAAGCTGTTTTGGCTGCGTGTGGAGGACCAACATCATATTAGGTAGGTGGTCGCAATGTTTTGGCTCATCGGTGTGTGTATATATATAAATACAGCAATACCTCGCTTAGTACAGCTTCAAACAGCACGGGTTCACGGTTTTCAATTAAGTTTAAGTCAAAAATTTATTGTACACAATAAAACTCATTCAATAGCCTAGACAGGTACTATACATATGCTGCATTGTCGTAGCCAGGTACTATACATATATGCTGCAGTGCCAACTCTATTGTCTACCATGCACATGGTACTTTAGCTCCCTTCAGGCAGCTAGCCGCAATGTGCAACAGTGTTCAGTATTCTTAATTCCATCCTGACGAGACAACATGATAGTTTTTCAAACTTTTCATTTCAAAATTAATTTTTTACCCCTTTAAATATGATCGAAAATATATCTGCATCTTGCCTAGAAATCACTGCCAACAACATGCGTTCTGTTTGGCAGCATGTTTTGCCCCATTTGGTAAACGATTTCACTTGTATTGAATCGCAAGTTCAGATAATTTCTGAAGACATTGTGAAGGTCGGAAAATACTTGGGATTCAAAATTTTGGACACTGCCAATATATGTGACTGCATTGACTCACATGCAAATGACTTAGATGGTGCAACTCTCCTTGAAATTGACGAGCAAACTGCATATGCAGAAGAGAAAAACGATTCTGAAGTGGATAACACTGAAGTCCCACCAAAACAATTTTCAACAGAACTGGAGAAAGTTTTTTTGGGAAGGAAGGTGTTGACATGGCCTGCGAGGTGATTAAGAATGGAGATCCGAATGTTGAACGTAGCATCGAGATATGGCAAATTTTACAAGACGGGATTCGATGCTACAAAGACGCGTACACCGAGAAAAAGAAGAGATGGCTTCACCAGACTTCATTATTAAAATACCTAAATAAACAACCGCTTTTTTAAAGCTTTTTTCTCATCTCTCATGATGTTACCTTTCCATTAATAAAATTTCTGCAATATTTTTTTAAATTTCAAATCCTTTTAATTGGCTATCAAGTGCAAATTGTTTATAGATTTATTATAATTTGTTTGTAGACTTTCTCTGGTACGCATTCAATTAAAACCCATTATAATTATACCTCAATCAGCATGGTTTCACATAACACTGAATAGTTTCGGTACCAATTATCAGTGCTATGTGGGGTATTACTGTATATATAATATTAAAACAGGGATCTAACAGGGAGAAAATTGAGTAGGGGTGCCACAAAATAAAATAAATTACTTTGGAATGCCGTTATTAAAAAAAATGTCGAAAACCACTGGTCTAGAGAGTTATTAGAGCAAAGAAACTAGGTTATGTTGTTATTTATATAGCTCATGAGCACTACTAAAGCCATGTTGTGTTTGTTCAAGGCAGAGTTCCATGTTCTGTTAAAGAAACCGGAATAACTCACGGGTGGGAAAAGGAGGTAACCTTACTTCCTTTTCCGTCACAGACCCAATTAAAAGGACTATTAAGAAATCCTCCAGTCCCTGATAAGATTCGAACCTAGCCCTTTCCAAATGACTGAAAGTGGCAAAACCACCATATATTGTCACAGAAGAATGGGGTAAGGAAAGATTAAGGTTACAAAGAACTTAACTAGAAATATGGTTAATAGTTTACATGGACAAATAGCTGTTCACAATCACATATTACGAGATCGAATGCAAAAAACGTTGACTATAAAGTGTTTGAAACTATAAAATAATCATCATCATGTGAAGCTTGAGTCACATTTAACAGGAGTTATATCCGATGGATGACTCTTGGTGTTTCATTAAACCGATATAGATATGTTTTTTCCAATGGCGAAATTTTATGGAGACAATCATGGTTGGAGATTGTTTTTATGAAATTTTGGTTGGAGATTGTTTTTATGAAATTTTGGTTGGATTCTTGATAAATACAATTATAACAATAAAATGTTGCTAATACTTTAATGATAACTTCAATCATTACAGTATAATTAACATATAGCAATGGTTAGTATAAATTTGATCAAGTCAGAGCTTTAAAATTAAAAGACCACTCTGCAGAACAAAACTGAATGTTCAGAAATCATAGTACAATAAATAAACGTAATATTGAATTATTCAAATAACTCTAAACCATACACGCAGAAGAGTTGTGAAAGCAGCATTTGCTGTTTCCTATGCCCTTGGCAGTCCAGAATCTCTAATTGGGATTTCTTTCTGCTTTTAATCAATATACCTTAAATGCATTATTGAATTTCAGAGTTTCTCAAACACTAATGGACGAATATTACAACTGATAAGTATTTAAAAAAATGAAATCTGTGAGGTGATAGCGACAAAGTATGAATAAGTTAAGAGGTTCTTAGAAATCTTGAAATCTGAGAATTTAATTTAATGAAAATTAAGTGTTGATAACTGTTAACTACAACACTGCTTGGCGAAATTAACAGAACATGTAGCAAATGTTGTGTAACTCATGCAGCCTGCAACGAAGAGGGACAAATTTTGGTATCGTGGTGTTTTATAGATTAACGATGAAATGAGGAGACAGCAAAATAATTCGGACAGATATAAGGGACATTTATAGGGATTGTATAAGAATTACCAAAAAAGGTCACCACAGAAGTTGATACAAGACGTTCGAAAATATGGCCACATGACATCAATATGACGTATGATCCCCTCCAATGGCTAAACAGGCCTGAGAGCGGTGAACCATGCTTTGTTATAAGATTCCGTGGCAACAAATCCCATTCTTCCACCAGCACAAAACTTAGCTCACCAAGTGACCGAGTAACTGGCTGTCAGTGTGCAATGCAACATCCAAGGGCGTGCCGCACATGTTCAATCGGATTTAAGTCTGATGATTGTGCTGGCCATGTGGCAGTCAGATATCTTCAGTTTCAAGATATTCCTCCACCACTTGAGCTCTATATGCAGTGGTGTTGTCGTGCGTGAAAATAAAATCTGGGCCAACTGGTTCGAGGATCTGTTCTTGGTACCTCTGTACAGTTAAAGTATCCCTATAAAACATTAAGAGGGGTGCGGCAGTTGATCATTATTCCGGCTCACACGAGAACACCATCTCCACCATAAATATCCCTTTCTCTTATGTTGGAGGGATGGTAGAACAGAACTGTTTCCAACTTTGTCCTGCTTCATCGCAACTGCATGAGTCACACCACGTTTTCTATGTGTTCTGTTAATTTGGCTAGCAGTGTATTAAATCATGTATGTTTAGCTGCCCCTCTACTGTGTCACTAATTTATTCTATATGAAGATTGCTCAAAACGTATTGGCAGCACAGCTGTTAAAAAAGGAAAAACCGAGTTTCATTAATTAGTAGAATAACTTACACCGTGGGGACTGAGATTAAGAATGCTTGGAAATTCAAACTCAACTGGATCAGTACACGATGAACAAAAACATAGTTAAGTTTATTATTATGATTATTATATATTGGCTGGTCAAGGGAAAGCCTGGGAATTCTTTGCACCATATAGCTAATACTATTACTGAAACCATTGTAAATAAAATAACAATTAAAAAACCCAATGGTCTTTTGATATGCCTTGTTCTGACTGAGAGTATTGGCCTATGAGTGATGGTTTCACCTTGTGAAACAAATCAAATTTGAGTGGCATCAATCATTGCAGTGAAGTGTCATGTTATGGTCACCCAAAAACTAATCCACGTGTATTATGCCCATAAATTGCATATGTTCTCTGGTCGATTTGTTTGTTTTGCTGAATGAAAATCAGTTTTCAAGGTAAAAGCCTTGCTATCCACGCCTAAGACCGACTAACTCAGCCATGGAGTGAAAAAACCCCACAAAAGTTCCTCCCGTCATTGCAGGATTCAAACCCAGGCCTTTTCCACCCAGTGTGGGGAGGACTGTGATTATAACCATTGTGCTACCCACGCTGGCTCAATCATTGGAATGGGGTTTGGGTTCTTGCTGGTAAGGTTGACCCCCACGTTTCATCCAGTATACTAGATTTATTGTGTGTAAGCGGTACCAACCAATCTTTGGCATCCCTGCATTCCTGTATACTACAATGATTAATTTCAGAAAACATCATAAACATAGTTCAGATAATGTGTAGCATGCTCTTAAAGAATTTCAATACTTCTGCTATACATAGATGGATACTGCTCTATATCTGTCTATGTAGCCATGTTATTTCTATTCACGAGCGCCTATGTATGGCAATATTTCCATAACGTTTTGAACAATCTCTGTATTAATGAAAAATTAATGTCAATAGACTCCTTACTACACTGCATCCTACTAGTTGTGCTTCCAAAACTTAATATATACAGCATGTTTTTAAGTGTAAAAAACATCTCCAACAACTAATCTTTACTCAACTTTTAGGGAAGGATGGTGGAGAAAGAGGATAGGAATGGAACAGAAGCTCGTGATAGGGTGTAGCATACTGTTTATCGTTACCTTTTCCTTGGTAATTTCGTTGGCAATCATAAAAGGCAGAAGGAAGGTAAGAAAAGTTAAAACTGTAAATGGATCATAATTATTTTTCTCGTTATTTTCAGTTAAACATCTTAAATATAGGTTTAGCGGCACAGGTATATAAAAAAATGAAAATTAGTAAAATAATGAGCACATCGTGGAGTGTAATATACATTTAATTTCTTAAAGAATTACAGATTATTCTCAGACATTTTGTGGTACTTCCTGTACCACTTCTTCAGCAAATTCTACCAGTTCAGTGAACAAGGACATTACAAGAATTCAGTGATGGAGTGGTACAGGAAATACCACAAAAAGTCTGAGAATAATCTAATTCTTTGAGAAATTAAAGTCAGATTATAACTCCACGTAAGTTGTAGTGCTCATTATTTCGCAAATTTCCATATCTATTTTCAATTTAAAAAATTTTATGGTTTTCATTTATTTTCTATATTTCGGAATATATTCCCAGTTGTGATGGAAACAGTAATATTTGAACTTTTAGGACAAACCAAACTAAATCAATATGTTCAATAAAAGTTATTACGTAAATATCATGTTTACATTTCTTAAACTCAAAACGACAAATAAAAACTTGTGCTTATCAGTAAACATGACGCTGGATACCTTCGTGTAAATAAAAGCAAAAGAAATCAGAGTGAGATAAGATATAATAAGAGAGAAGAATTACAAATAGTGTTGACTCATCGAGTTTTTGTCGACCCAGTCTTCATATTTCTCAACATTTCCTGTTTTTAACATTGCCTTAATTTTTGTTGCCCTAACAATAATGTCGCTGTAATTAGCTGACTTTTTTTATTAAATATTATTTGTTTTGATATTTTATTTTGGTCTATCATATGGATATATTCATAAGAGGTCACACCGGTTTAATCAATGTTATTCACATATTAAAATCTAGTTCATTTCAGTGTTTTTAAGTTCTGTAGTGCAGCATGGAAAAAACAAGCTTTGCTAATTAAGTTAGAGATGAGTGATGGGCAAATGCTGTGTAATCAAACAATGCATTTTGCTACAGTTGAGGTAACTTTGTTTTAAAACTTTATTGTAAGAATAAGAAGATTACCGGCTTTTTATAAGTTGAAGGATGGTCTATTAGGAAACGTATGCCGAACAATTTTCTATAAGAGAACAACTAAATGGTTTAGGAAAGTAAAAACATAACTTTTGAATTGGACAAATGGAACTTGTAATTCCATACACCACTTCACGCTTCACTTAGACAAAGTACTTTATTTACAGTTCGGCATAAGTTTGTTAACAGAGGCCACCCTCCAGACAGCAAGAAGCCAGTAAGCTTTGAAACAGCTGTCCTCGTGGAGTCTCAGATTTTTGAATGTATAGAGGATTTGAGTTGCTAATATTGTGTCCGTTTGCTGGATGAAAAGAGCCTATAAAATTACTTGAGTCATTGATGGAATTCGAACCCGACCATTTTCCATAGAGTGCAGGGAAGACAGGATTATATCCACTGTGCTATCCAAGAGGGCCCCCAAAATTAACACGAACAATGAATACAATCTTGATATTGTAGTAAAGAGAAAAATTATGCTAATTAGAAATAAATAAATGTTATATTATTTTTCGAAATGAGGGAAAATGCACATATTAATGAAAAAATTAAGTAAGGTGCATAAATTTTGAAAAGAAGATAATGGGCTATGAATTGTACATCGATCGATATAAAACCTGTTAGACAATCTGTGTGCAAAAGGACTAGGCTCGAATCCCATCAGCGCAATTGAATATTTATGAGCTTGAGCTTTTGTTTCATATCCTGACCGATTTAATCGGTTTTGCAAGGAGATTTCATGATTTGACTCCCAGATTTAAGATACAATCAGCATCTGACTGTGGCATGCTGACTGCTGTGCTTCAATAAATTTTGTTTGAAGTTATCAGTTTTGTTGAGAGGTAAGCTGTTGACAATGTCTGATCTTTCTTCTCGAATGTTATTTACCACATATCCTTGGACCCTCAAGGATAGTTTTTTATGTTTTAAATATTTTTACATTTCGAACTTTGAATTATCAAAATTGTAAGTTTAATTTTAAGTTAAATTTTAAATTCAAAGTTTTAAGTTTTAGACCAGCGATTTTCAACCAGTGTGCCGCGAAGGGTCCACAGATATGCCACAGAGTTTGTGGGAAGATAGAAAAGAAGTGAAAAAAAAATCGTCAAGGTAAATTTTAGAAGTATCATATATTTTTTGTGAAAGACCGATAAGAATGAAAACAATAACAGTTTAATAAAAAAAAAAGTTATTATAGTAAAATTGCAAGAACTTCCATCCCTGTTGTTCCAGATCCCAAAATAATTCTGCAATGTACTTTTACCACCCCACCTTTCACCATTGTCAAGCCAGTGCCAGTCAACAATCAGCTGTTGTTCGCATCGGGTGTGTTATTCCGTGTGAGTTTGCACTAATGCATATTTATTTATTTCTATTTCGTTTTAATTATTTTGTTATTACTGAATCTAGTTTATTTTTATTTTTTTTAGGGCTTATTAGACATGGACAGATTTCTAATTAAAAAACTTAAGATAGATGATGACAATGAATCAAGTGTAGCTGGCAGTATAACACATAGTGGAGTTAGTAATAGTTCTAAAACTGTCATGCACCAGTATAATGAAAACTTTTTATCTTTCGGATTCTTTTCATCTGGAGAAGAGCAGCCAAGTCCTAAGTGTGTCATTTGTGGTGAGAAACTAGCAAACCAAGCTACGGTTCCAAGTAAGCTGAAAAGACACCTTCACAAAAAACTCATATTTATGTGAGAAACCAATCGAACATTTTAAAAGGCTTATAGCTGATCAAACATGCCAGGCTGAACAATGAACCAAAATCAACTATTTCTGACAAGCTCAAGAAGCAAGCTATGCCACTGCTGAAATCATGGCAAAAAAGATGAAATCACATAAAATTGCTAGTCAGTAATTTTACCAGCATGCTGTAAAATTGTAAATATTATGTTTGGCAAGGAATATGAAAAAAGATTTTGAAAATCCCTATGTCTGGTAGCACTATTAGTCAGCGTATACAAGACATGTCTCAAGACCTTGAGTCACAAGTAATAGGTAACATTAAAGAAGCCGATTTTTGCCATCCAGTTGGACAAGTCAACTGACGTCACTGAAAAAGCTTAACTGCTACCATTCAGCAGGTTTGTTTGTAACAGAAACATCGTTGAACAATTTTTATTTTGCAAATCACTTCCGGAAACAACAAAAGGCCAAGACATCCTTGATGTTGTCCACAGTTATTTCAGTTCCCACGATCTGTCAGGGAAATCATGCATCAACATCTACACCGATGGTGCTCCCTCTACGTCGGGAAACCTGAAAGGATTCGTAGCACTGGCCAAGCAAAAGAACCCTGGCATTGTTTTTACACACTGTTTCCTGTACAAAGAGGCCCTCATTTCAAAATCAGTAGTACCTGAGTTCCAAAAAGTACTGGATGAGACGATCAAAATGGTTAACTAGATCAAGAGTAGACCATTAAAATAGAGGTTGTTTTCAGCACTGCGTTCTACCATGGAAGCTGCTCATACACACAACTCCTACTGCATATGGAAGTGAGGTGGCTATCTCAAGGGTGGGTACTTTCAAGGTTCTATAAACTGAGGGAAGAGCTTATAATTGTTTTATGTCTGAAGAGTCTGAGCTGACTGACCTGCTTAGTGATGAGATCTGGTGCAATAAAGTTGCTTTCCTAGCTGACATTTCCCAAGCCTTGAACACTCTTAACAAGAGTATGCAAGGAAAAGAATGAAAATACTCTTATATTTGTACTGGCAAAATTAACTCTTTTAAGGAAAAATTGAACATTGTGGGGAGCCAGAATCAAAAGAGAGAACAAAGGTCGAAATGTTTGAGCCGACAAATAGTTGAAGACTGGACAAAACTCTTGTCGATTTAATTCTACAAAGCTTGTCACTGCTGAGTAAAAACATTGAAAAGTATTTCCCATCACTTAATGTATCTTCCTTGGACTGGGTAACAGATCCGTTTGTGTTAAGTGCATTGGAATCAGCAGAATTAAAATGTTGCAGAAGATGAGCTGATGGAAATAAGAAATGACAGGCGACTGAAACTAAAGCACTCATCAACAGATTTGCCCTCATTCTGGTTGTCTCTCTGACAGGAGTACCCCATTATCAACAAAGAAAGCAATTAAAGCACTCCTTCCTTTCTCTACATCGTATCTGTGTGAGGCTGGCTTTTCTGCTATGAACACGATGAAGAGCAAGAACAGGTCACAGCTTCAAACATTGGAGGAGGACTTGAGGGTATGCTTATCAACTATCCGACCTTGGACAAGAGACATCATAAGATATCACCTAGCACAGGTTTCCCACTGATATTTTTATATAAATGATATTTTAATTATTTTAATGATTTTTTTTTTTTTTATAAATAGCATCTTTTTTGATGATATCTTATTTCAATAATTGGAATAATAACAAATATGAACGTAAATTTTAAAAATAAATTTTTTGAAATCCAGATCAATGTTATTTTAAAAAATAACACAATGATTAGAATTTTAGCTATTGCACTTTTAAACACAATCTTAATACGTTTTTTTTTTTTTTTTTTTTTAATGATAAAATCTCTCCTTAAAAAACTGATGATGTGCCTCGACAATTTTAGCATCTTGCTCATTGTGCCACGAGTTGAAAATCGCTGATCTAGTTAGTATGAATGCTGGCAACACGATACAAGAATGCAAAGCTTAGACCTCCCCCCCCCCCCACCCCGGCCAAAAAAAAAGCTAATTTTAGTTATCCTTTCTCATTCCTTCACAATAATATGTCAAAACCTTCTTTAAATTTACTGAAACTACTCCCTTTCACAAAATTAGGAGGAAGTTTATTGCAACTAATTAAGCAGTGAATCCAATTATGCAAATTTCCATACATTTATTCTGCAGCCGTCTTTTTCAATTTACATTTATTTTCTCTTAGTGTGTTATCTGAGAAAGAGTAAAGATGCCATCAGCTTCTAGTTTACTTAACCCTTTTAAAAGCCTTATACACTTCAATTAGGTCACCATGCTGATGCCTAGTTTCCACATACAATTTGCAGAACCTTTTTGATAAGAATATCCTTTTCTGCCCCCAGTATTCTAGTCATGTTTGGTCACATCTGCAGTATTCCAGATGTGACCTAATCAATGCCATTATACAAAAGGAAAATTACTTCCTTATCCCTGCTAGCAAAGTTTCTGCATGTCATTAGCACATCAACGAACTGTTCTAGTAGCCTGTTTGCACTGGTCAGAAAATTTCATGGCTAACTGTACAATTACACCTAGGTCTTTTTCCATATCAACTAGCTTGAGTCTGGTGCTACCAAAATGGTATGTTATTCCAGGATTACTGCTACCCAAATCTAGTATCTTGCAAATATTGTGGTTAAACTATTGCCATTTTTCAACTTATCTGCTTAGTTTATTTAGATTACAAAATACCTTGATTACTGGTACTGATTATTAGAAAATATCTAAGTAAATCATTAGTAAATATTAAAAATAGTAAGTGGCCCAACACTACATCTGTGGTAACCCACTCATCACATTATAAATGGCTAAATGGCTCTTCATGAACTAATTACTCTGTCTCCTTAAACAACTCTTTATCCATAGTAGTAAATTTCTTCTAATGCCATAATTCTCCAGTTTATACAACAATCATATATCTGGTACAGTATCAAAAAGCTTTACTGATATCTAAGTATATGATGCCAGAATTATTATTTGCATTTAGTTCTTTTATGACAACTTTATTCATAATAGCTAATCAGACTGGTCAGGCATAATCTAGCAAATCCAAGCAGAAATTATCTTAATAGTTCCATTCCTATCAAGGTGACCTTGCATTATTTCTTTAAATATTTTCTTGGCGCAGAGGTCAAACTTATAGGTCTGTAGTTTCCCACTTCACCCTTTAAACCATACTTGTGTACGTGAGATACATTTGCATATCTCCAATCTATACAGACTTCCCCTGAATATAAGGATGCTTTCATATTGGCCCTAGATGTGTTGTTCACTTTTAGCAGCAATAATTTCTCTTCCATCTTCCTGTCAATTATATTTAACTCCCAATCAGTATTAGAATAGATACACTAACCTCATTTCTAAACATTTCATGAGCCAATGTAAACGTAAAATAAGTGATCAGTTTTTTTTTTTAGCAATCTATATCAGATCATCAATAGTCATGCCATTCTTATTGAGTGGGCCAATACGATTCACCCTTTTTTCTTCTAGTATTAATATATGCAAAGGATTTCTTGATGCTTTTCTTTAGATACTTGGCCAAAGACCTAACAATCTCTACATGGGATTTTTTTAAATGATATACAGATATTTTGCCAGCAAGGATAAGGACATAATTATCCTGTTATATAAAGAGCAATGGTTACACCATATTTTGAGTGCTGCAAACTGGTCTGAAAGTCTGATTTAGGAAGATCTGCTGGAATGAGTGCAAAGAAGTGTAACAAGATTAATGAGGGGGAACAAAAGGACTTTTACCAAGAAAAGCTTCAGTTCTGCAAATTACAGTGTCTGGAAAGTAAGCACCTGTTCAGAGATCTGATTGAGGTGTTTAAAGCTTTGAATAGATTGAATAAACTAAATGTTGATGGCATCCTTATTATTGCTCAGACAATAACATATAAGGGGACATAAATTTAAATTGAGGAAGTGCCACATCAAAATAAGCTTTTTGAATCAACACTAGTAACTAAAATTCATCGGTTTTGTTATGTGATATATGTTTTTTATACAATAAATGACATTGTTAAAAGTGAATTTTATTCTAAATTTTAATTCTTTATTATAATTCTAGTGCAATGGATGGGAAAAAATAAATAAAATAACATCCCACAAGCACAAAAATTTGAGAACCACCAAATCTAACATACCTGAATAGTGAGGCACTCAGCCTCCAATGAATGTGACTTAACCCTTTATGAAGTATGTCTGTAGATCTACTTTTTTCACATGTGGGCTTTGTGCAGTACATATATTGAACTACATTTTAAAGCTCACTTGAAACATTTCTGTTAATACAGGTGAAACCCATTATAATGCAATGCTCAGGGTCCAAAGAATCACATAACAATATAAGCAGGACTGCATTAGAAAATTCTAGCCATTTTTCGGCATTCAACTTCATATGTACTATCAATTTTGCTCTTTTCTTTTTTTGCCCCATAATTGCAATACTACGTCTAAGAAAAATCATACAAAGAATAATAATGGATATAATATGCAATTGCATTGTTTCAATCTTTTATTGAGGCACTGTACAATAAAGAATTAAAAAAAAACAATATTCATGTTGTTAAACATATATAAACACAATAAACACACATCTTTTGTCGCAAAACAAATCAATACTCACAAAAACTGCTTTTCCATGTAGTTGTATTGACTTAAGTTTGTGTTTTGAAATTAACAAATGGTCAAAAATTCAGGAGAGAAAAGAAAACATAAGTAAACACTAGTGAACAAATTTCTGCACATTTTAGTCGCTACTTTCAAGTCATTCATGTTTAAAAAACATGTATGAAGGGTCTCTGTTTCTTTTTAATAATTTCAATAAAGCATTTTAACTGAAAAATTGAAAGGGAATCTACCTTTTCTGGTTCAAGAAATTTAAGTCCAATTGCAAACCAGCAAGTGCCTCCGTGATACAAGTTATTTATTTTTATTCTTACAAAAATCAAAGGATAATGCATGTGGCAGATTCACGTTAAACTGAAAAAATATCACATATTCACAAAGAATCCAAAATGTTGATCTTCAGTGACTAAAAACACATTTCAACTGACAAAAATGTGAGCCATGTTTGCATTGCATTATAAGCAGAATCACATTCTAACGAATTGCATTTTAACAGGTTTCCACGGTATATAAATTTTCTTGAACTTTTTTCAATATATACCATTTACAACTGTGTTATAAATTGTATATATTGATGGACAAACAAAAAAGGCTTTGTAAGCAAGAGGAGGAAATCTCACCTCTTGACTTCAACTATATGATTTAGCATTATTATTAGCCATATAGTGGAAGGAAGATACAGGCTTTTGCTGCACCACCAACCAATTAAAAAAAAAAAAAAATTTAATGAAAAAAATAAAAATTGTAGGTAACTATCCAGCTGACCCTTAAATTTCTTCAAACTGTCAGCCTCAACTACTTGCAGAGGCAACCTGTTCTAGTAATTAACAACTGGCTGCCTAAAAGAAAACTTCCTACAATCTAGTCTAAACCTCTTCCCCTATAATTTGAATTTATGGTCCCCAATTCTGGAATTTTTTATAACAGTGGAAATTCCACCTTCATTCATTTTACTAACTCTTCTCAAAACCTTATAAATCTAACTTTGGTTTAACTTTGGACTTACAAGAGCCAACATTTATGAATTTATCTGGAATTCAGATACAAAAGCTAATAAAATTAAATCAAGTGATACGTTAGATGTAGAAGATACAAGCAAAGTAAAATAAGTAACAGTAATAAATTGTTAAAAATAATTTATGAATTATTTAAATTTCTTTTTTTAATTCTGATTTGATTTTTGACATTATTTCCCAATATTAAAATTCAAATCAAAATAAGGACCAATTTTTTTTGAAGCAAGAATAATGAGTGAACAAGATTTCCATTTTTAAAAAATGGAAAAAACTCACTCCACAGTATTAATGATGTCCACAGTATTGTGTATATATATGGCTAAATATGAACTTACTTTTCAGGCTTTAAGTCCCTGTAGATTATTCCTAAACCATGAAGATGATCAAGTGCAAGGGCAAGTTCTGCTAAATAAAATTTAACATCCTCTTCTGTAAACATAACCTAGGATTAAATACAAAAATAGTTAACTAAATACTTGAAATGAAAGAAATTCACCTGTGTAAAGTATAAAACTATTTTTAAAGTAATGCACTAAAAATAAAAATTGTGGGTGTTTTCTCTTCTGCTTCTTCAATGATTGAAATACTGCTTTTACACTTCACAAAAACACCAAAAGATCAATCAGATTGGTTTAACACAAATATTCTAATCAGGATTCAAAATACTGTTATTTGATGATAATTTATAATTAATAATGCAGTCTCAGTCTCCCATTAAGGGCTGTTGCAGGTAATGCTTTGGATTAATAAAATTAAAGTGAAGGAATTTTATTGTAACAGAGCTCAGTGACTAATTTTTTTCCTTCCAAACATTAACACGACATAGTAAACTGCCACAACAGGATTATACAATTAAGCAGCCTAGGAAACAGCCACATCTTATTCAGATGGCACAATCTGAGAGATGGTGCCCCACATAGGTCAAAGAATCCAGTCTGTTAGGCCAGCCAATTACCAACAATCCATTCTTGCACAAATCTGCTTTAGCTCAGCAGGCCCAGGCCACTACCTGATCAAAAACTCTTCACAAGAATGTTGAATATATGACAGAGTCAAAAAATGTGGAGGTCCTAAGAATGTTGAATATGAGGAGGGTTCGAAAAAATTTATATTCACCCAGAAGTAGCTGTGATAGAAAGATGAAATTTTTTTGTTTGATACCTTGAAATCTCTATAGCAACCACACAAATTTTGGTTTTGATTAGATTCCTCCCCCCCTTTCACTGCTGAATGAGGAAGTGTCACAATGGATGAAGTGGAATACAGATAGTGATTCAGGTTCCTCTTTCTGCAAGGGAAAACACCTAAAGCAATCCACAAAGAAATGGTTACTATTTATGGAGATTGCCCAGGTATACAGTGGTGTTCAAAGAAAGTGCATCACCCCTTGAAGACGCCTCCGTAGCCAGGTGGGAAGGAGCAGCAGTGCGTAGCACACGCTTCTTGATTAGACCGGGGTTTGAGCCCATCAACCACCAAATACGGAGGATGCGGAAAGGTCAGGGAATGTCCACCGCATATCCAGGAGCAATATGGCCTTAGTTCCTAATGCTCCTAAAAACCAAATAACAGCATGAGTAACAGCATCACCCCTTAAAATTGTAATTGTCATCCGAATAACATAAGTATATGGCATATGTTTCTTATGTTTATGGCATAAGAATATTTATTTTTGTTTTATTATTATTAATGTTTATGAATAATGAATGTGAATATTAATGAATATGAATAATGAATGTGAATATTAATGAATATGAATAATGAATGTGAATATTAATGAATATGAATGAATGTGAATATTAATGAATATGAATATTATTAATGTTTATGGCATATGTTTCTTACAGACTGCATCAGATAAGACTGACACACATAGGTGATAACGTAATATTGCATCAGCTGTTACTTTCAGCTATATAAGCCAGCTCTGCAAGAGTTGCAGTCATTCCTTGACTGTGTCAGGATGGCGAGTTATGTGCAGTTGATGCCACGAAGAAACAGCACTATTGTTGCTTTACGTAAGGAAGGATGTTCTTCCCATCATATTGCTTATAGAGATTCTTGTAATCAGTTGACAGTGAATAGATTTCTTTTCAAACTCCAGAATACTGGTTCTGCTGATAGGAAAAAAGGAAACGGGACGCAAACGAGTCTCTATGCCAAAACAGGACCGCATTTTGAAGTGCTTATGCCTTAAAAACTGTAAAGTTTCTTTGTCTGAGCTGAAAAGAGAATGGGAAGAACATATAGGAGTGACGGCAACAGTCAGAATATGCCTCTTCAAAAATGGACTTGTAGCCTGTCATCCTAAGAAAAAGCCCCTCCTCACACAAAAAATGAAAACGGCCCGATTAATTTGGTGTAAGGAGCATGTCAAATGGACCCCCGAGCAGTGGAAGTCAGTTATTTTCTCGGATCAGAAGAAATTCAACCTGCATGGCTCTGATGGGAGACAAATTATTCGCTGTAAACGTGGTAAAGAATACTGTCCAGACTGTAATGTGTCTACAGTGAAATTCCCTACCAGTCAAATGATATGGGAATGCATTTCATATCACGGAGTAGGTCACCTGCAGTTTATAAAAATTTCCATAAATGCCAGTGGATACCTAGCTATATTGGAAGGCAAATTGCTGCCAACCATTAGAGACCATTTCAACCTGCCAAGTAACTGCATCTTTCAGGACAACTCTGCTCCGTGTAATTGGGAGAAAAGTGTAAGTAGGCACTTCTGTAGTTACTTTAGCTTCATTTCTGCATTAGAGATTCAACTGTAATGTGTTTACATTTGTTAGGTGTCAAAAAATGGTTGGAAGAACGGTCCATTACGACTCTTAGCTGGCCAGGAAACATCCCGGACCTGCCTGAATCCTATAGAGAACTGTTAGTATCATGTGGAATCTGCAGTTGCCAAAAAGAAACCAAAGACACTTCGTGAACTTCAGGAAGCCATAATTTGTGTTTGGAACCATGAACGATTGGTTGATTATCTTCAGAAATTAATCTTGTCAATGCCTCGACGGTGTGTTACTGTCATCAGGGCCAGAGGCAGTTCAACTAAATATTAGTTTGCACCTGGTGAACTTTTCATTTTGTTTTCCATTTAAAATGATAAACTGAAGCAAACTGAGGGCTTCTGATAATATTTCAGCCATAATTGTCATGTTTACGAAAACTGTCATATAACGATTGCAAATGCTCATTTTGGAATATTTTGAGAGAAACTGTAAAATATTACTTAGCTTTGCCTTAACTGCTAATAAATATCTTTTGTTTATATTTCTATTTGTGATGCTAGTCATTAAGGTAACATACCATCACAAAAAAAAGGGTTAGAAAAGTGAAATTCCTAGGTGATGCGCTTTCTTTGAACACCAGTGTAGTGTTGTTGCACATTTATATAAACAATTCAAATGTGGAAGAATCTCAGTGCATGATGAAGAAATCCTAGGACACCCAGCAACTGCTGTAACAGAAGAGTGTTGCAAACATTAAGATAGTAATCCTGGAAGTTTGCCATATTAGTATCAAAGAAACCAACTGCAAATTAGTGTAGGATCTGTGGAAAACATCCATCAATGGTTGCATATGAGAAAAGTGTCTCCTAGATGGGTTCCCCGACCTCTGATCCCTTATCAAAAGAAGGAAACGACACAATGTGAACATATGTTGTCGATGTGTCAGGAAAAGCAAGAGAAGTTACTTTCACTGCTAGTCATCGTGGATGAAACATGGACCCATCACTATGATCCCAAAACTAAACAAATGTCAAAACAACGGAAGCAAACAGAATCAACCCCCCCCCAACAAAAACGCAAAGGTGCAACCAAGTGCTAGCTAGGTGATGCTGTCCGTTTTTTTTGGAATCAGCATAGTGTAATACTAACAGATTAGCATTAGTAGAGGCATTTGATGCAAGAAAGCAAGCTTATGCAGCATCAGCCAAAAAAAAATAAAATAAAATAAATAAATAAATAAATAAAAAATAATAAATAAATAAAAAACAACCACTTCCACTTCACCCCTCTGTTCGTTCGAAATACCTGTCCAGCTGAGCTTTAAACTTATTTAGGCTATCAACTTCCACGACAAGGGATGGAAGTCTGTTCCACCAACCAACCACCCGCTGGCTAAAGGCAAATTTCCTCACGTCTATCCTACATCTGTCTTTCCTCAGTTTGAATTTATGCCTTCTCAGGTGAATTTTCTGAGCAAGAGGAAGAATCCCATCAGCATTGAGCATGCTCAAACCATTCAAGGCTTTACACGCCTCAATCAGATCACCTCGCTGGTGACTAGTCTCCATACACTGTAATTTGCAAAACTTAAGCCTTTCTTCGTAAGAGCACCCCTTTGTTCCATTCACCAATCTTGTTGCCCTTCTCTGTACTCGTTCCAGCATCCCTACATCCTTCTTGAAATGAGGCCTCCAGACCTGTATACAGTACTCTAGGTGTGGCCTGACCATTGCCTTATACAAGGGAATAATCACCTCCTTATACCTGCTAGAAAAATTCCTATATATCATCGACAATACACCATGAGCTACTCTTGCAGCCCGTCTGCACTGCTCAGAAAACTTCATATCTGCCTGCACAACCACCCCCAGGTCCCTTTCATTCTCTACCACTGTCAGTGTAGTACCACAGAGTTGATACGTTGCTCTGGGGTTGCTGTTTCCCATATGTAGTACTTTACATTTGTCAATATTAAACTTCATTTGCCACCTCTCAGCCCATCTGCTCAACCTTTCCAGATCCTGTTGCAGTAGCATAGTGTCAGTAGTGTCCTTGACAACCCTGCCTACCTTCGTATCGTCTGCAAACTTGGACATTAGGCTTGATATACCATCATCAATATCATTTATAAATACAGAAAACAATAATGGACCCAATACTGAACCCTGAGGGAGTCCACTAATAACATTAGTCCATGATGAGCAGTGTCCATTGATTACCACTCTCTGTCTCCTCCCCCTCAACCACCCCTTTATCCATAGCAGCAATTTGCCTCCAATGCCACACTGCTCCAATTTGTGCAGCAGTCTTCCATGTGCAACAGTATCAAAAGCCTTTCTAAGATCCAAGTATAAAATATCAAAGTTATTCCCTGCATCCAGTTCTTTTGTGACTGCATCATAGTATCCAATGAAATTGGTCAGGCAAGACTTCCCCTTAACAAAACCATGCTGTCTGAGCTATAACTGAAGTCTTGTCTTGATGATCCTGCAGAATTTTCCGGGAACAGAAGTTAAACTAACAAGTCTATAATTACTTGTGTCGTCTTTTGATCCTACTTTGTGAATTGGGGTCACATTTGCACATCTCCAGTCCATGGGTACTTCCCCTGAGTCCAAGGAAGCTCTCATAATTACCTTCAGAAGGACTGTAATGTGAATATGAGATTATCTTCAGAAGGACTGTAATGTGAATATGCATTATTATTCCAACATCCACAAAGTTACAAACTGCTATAAAAGAAAAAAGACTGGGAAAGCTGTCAAAAGGTATGCACTGCTCCGTGATAATGTACCTGCACATTCCTTGCATGCTGCAGTGAGGTGGCCCACGAATGTGGGTTTGAAATATTGTTGCATCCTGCTTATTCCCCCAACCTTGCGCCCTCAGATTTCTTCCTCTTTCCTGCTCTGAAGTTTTCTTTGTGGAACACTGCTGATGATAGGTGATTTCTGCTGCAGAGTTGTGCTTTGAAGGACAGTCAGAGGACTTCTACAAAACTGGCCAACGGGAGTGTATTGTGTCTGATGACCACGTGAAAAAGTGTATTACATGGTGTGTTTCAACCTTCTATCATAACTACTGGGTGAATACAAATCTTTTTTGAATCCTCCTCATAAATGCACATGAAACTTCAAGAATAGCCAATGTGAATAAGCTGCAAGCATATGCTGTTTCCCTGTAAAAAAATGTATGAGGTGTTACCAAAAAGTTCTAGGACAGAGTTTGCATTTTCAAATTTTGGCATTATAGCAAGCTGCAACCTGTCGTAACATAATCAGTGATTCATCTAGTCAGTCTGAATTAGTGTATGTTGAATAGAGAGTGTTTATCACATCTTAAAATGAGTGATTTTACTGAACAGCAAAGTATACAAATTTAATTTAAAATTAGGGAAAATAGCAAGAGAAACCCACAAAATGTTAAAAGCAGCTTTCAAGAAAGATGCTAAGTTCAAAGACTTTAATTGTTTGCAAAGTTTAAGGAGGGCTGCTGGTTCTTTGAAGATGAGTCTCGCACTGGCCACCCTTCAATTTCAAAAACTAATGATTCAATCATATGTGTTTGTGATTGATCAGGAGCACTCAATGTTTAATTATATGTGAAGTTGCTAGTGAAACTGGCACTTCTTATGAGACATGAGAAATGATTTTCACGCAAGATTTTGCAATGCAATGTGTTTCAGCCAAGTTTGTGCCTCACCCTCACTGATCATCACAGATGAGTGAAGAATTTTACAATATCAAGATCTTTATTAACATGCTGCGACCCATATTTTTTTTTCTTCATCATTAGTAGTGCCAAATCATGGGTGTGTGGCTAAGTTCCAGAAAGAGAGGACCAGTTCTCTCAATTCAAAACTCCATCTTCTTCATGGCCCAAAAAAGCAAGTCAATCTCAATCAAAGGTGAAGATCAAGCTTATCATTCTTTATAACTTATGGGGCACTATTCACTATGAATTTGTAGTGCATAGTCAACAATGAACAAAGAATACTACAAAAAAAGTTGAACAGCGACTGCATCATGCTGTTCAGAGAAAAGACTGAGAAAAGTGGGCTTCAGAGAATTGGCAATTACATCACGACAACAGCACTTTCAACACTTGTCATTGTCTATTCAGAAATTTATTGTTAAGCACTCCGCCACTGTGGCCCCTCCACACATAGCAGACTTATTTGTTGTTATTTTGGTTTTTAGGAGCATTAGCAACTAAGGCCATATTGCTCCGGGGATATGCGGTGGTCATTCCCTGACCTTTCCGCATCCTCCGTATACCAGACTTATCTCTTTGTGTGCATGTGTTTTGGCCCCCCAAAGCTTAAAGCTCCAGTGAGGGGTCAGATTTTCCAATAACCAAGAAAACATTTTGATCACACTTTATTAATAGGAGTATTCACTGTTTCTCAAGTTTTAAGATTTTATATTTTATTTATTCACTGATAAAGCAGAGGGCACATTATACAAATATATAGCATATCCATTGCTGCCAAGTTGTCACTAGTTAATTTACATCCAGTTATATTAAAGGAGGCAGCAAAGGAAGTAAGCAAACCCTTAGCCATTAAGGAACACACTCCTACACTCAATTTTGCTTTCCCAGTACTTATGTCACACCAAACTGACTCAACATTGCATCGTCCACCCATGTCAACTGGATGCACTTCCTTAGATTTTATGTTTTTAACTAACAGCATAACCACTCCTCCCTTCCTATCCTGTCTGTTATTTCTAGTTGCATTGTATTCCCAAATTCCAATTCTGTATTCCTTATATCTGTGTAACACCATGACCCTGATATCCCAACAATATCTGCCTTTGATGGTTTGACTATCACCTCAAATTCATTAAATTTATTTCTAAACTCCTAGCACTGGTGTACATGCAAGTATGCACTTGTTCTTACACTTAGTTACCCTAACACAGCCCATGTATTTAGTGGTTCCGCAATGACTCTCAGCAGTCCTTGAAATTCCCAGCACCTTTTTCCACGGTGCTGCTCATTCCAATAGAAGCAGTGCAAGGATCACTTTCACCTCTGCCCATGGCTACTGTTAATCTATTAGTCTGTGTATCCCCCAAAACTAGCAGTTTTCCGACCCACCTAACATTGCCTCGATAGAATCAGCACCCTTTCTATTTACGTGTATCCCATCCCTGTAAAAGTCTCTCCTGTTAAGAAGTACAGCCCACTCTGAGAAAAATTCTGCCCCATGAGCCTTTCACAATATCTCCATGGCCAAATTAATTGACAAAGCTCTCATCATATACTCCCTACCACAGGGGTAGCGAACCTTTGGCATACATGCATATAATTTTAGGTACACAGAATTCAGAGCGTCCCAAAAAAATTTAATCAACTCTTGAACAGTTTTCTTCAAGATTTGTTAAGTTCAGAGAATTTGAATAAACTGCAAAATTCATTAAGTTTGCAGACAGTGTAAAACTAGCCGAATTGAACCTGAAAATGTTTCAGTGGATCGATGTGGATGAGTTTGAGATGCAACTGAGTGATTTTCAGAGCAACTTGATTTGGAGGCAAAAATTTATCAACCAATTTAGCCAATTTAGAAAATACTGAAAGGGAACAATTAGTGACAGGATTAGCAAAGAAAACTGCACAAAATGAGGTATTAAAAGTTTGGAATTCCATTTCTGAAATGTCTGCCTGTTTAAAAAATCTGGCAACAGCATTACTAACAATATTCTCATCAACCTATTCTTGAGAGTGGTTGTCCTAAGTGATGAACTTTGTTAAGTCTAGTCACTGGAGTAGTCTTGCGGATAAAACTAGTGCTGTGTGTATAGTTCTAAAAGTTAGAAAGTATAAACCTGTGGTAAATTATCTGTCGTCAATGGTGCAGCAACAGAAATCTCACTGATGTTTTATTTTTATAATATCAGAGAGGTTTATCATTTTATATTAAATTTGTTCTGTAAGCTAAAAGTTACATTTTTGTTATGAATGAAGGATTTCATTTTAATACCTTTATTAGGGCATCTTTCAAAAATTGTCTTTTTTTTCTTTTATTATTATTTTTTTTCTGTTATTTCTATCAAGTAAAATGCGTATGAGAAAAATAACAATACAGTAGAACGTCAATTATCCGAACTAATTGGGACCAAGGTTGGTTCAGTTAATCAAATAGTTCCGATAATCAAACACACATGAGAATATCCAGTTTATATGAAACATAGCATAATTATGCCTACAATTAAATTATTGTACAAAAGGTATTTTGAAATGTGATATTGTATTTTGAAATATGAATAATAAAAAATAACTGATTTATGAAATGATTTGTAAATAACCAAAACGTTTTGAGAAACAATGTACTTTTGAACTTACCTAATTGTTTTACATGGTTTCAACTATAAACCACACTTTTTTCTTTACATATACAGAAATAAACTAACACAAATAATTAATTTATTTATTTTTTTTTTTTTTATGAAAATCCCAAACAAGAGATATTAGAACCTATAGTACTTAGTACCATGCTTGAGTTGGAGGTTGAGAAGATGAAAGAAGATATTTGTTGACATTAGACTTGAACTTCTGTAGACTAATTTTCAGGAAATGTGTGAAGGAAGGTTGTTCCAGAAAATGGCAGCTGAATTAATAAACGAGGAAGATGAAAAGTTGGTTCTGTGAGTTTAAAGTTGGACAGTAAATGGATGTTGACTGGTGGGCACGTGTTCAGACTGTTTTGAAAGAGAGAGCAAGAATTATAGGAGCCAATTCAGAAGAACAGTGCCCATGGAAATATCTGTTGAAGAGGCATGCAGCAGAAACAGTACGTCTATGAGACAGCGAGTGGAAAGACTGTGTTAGAGACAAATCATTAATTAACCTAACTACCCTCTTCTGAACGAAATAAAGAAGCCTGAGAGAGGTTTTGGGGGCACCACCCCAGTTGTGGGAACAATATTCCATGATAGGTCAGATTTGCGATTTGTACAGAGTGAACAGCGGTTTGAAAGAAAAGTAACGCAGAGAGCGAAAGAGAAAACAAAGTTTTTTAGATGTAGAGGAAGCAATATTTGTAATGTGCTTGTGCTAAGAGAGATTAGAAGTCAGGATAATCCCCAAAAGAGATATATCAACTTGCCTAAAAATCGGAGTGTCATTGGAATAAGCATAGGAGCAGAAGAATTCTTTTTGCGAGATATAAGACAAGACTGAGTTTTAGAATGATTGAAATCAACTAAGTTGTCTTTGCACCATGGGACAATTACCTGGAGATCGGCATTTAAGGAATTCGTAGCAGATATTCGAGAAGTTCAAGCTGATTGAGCAGGGCAAGGTTTCTCAAAATGGAAAGTGGAATGCAATGTGCTATCATCGGCAAAACTACGGATAGGATATCCAGTCAATGGAAATAGGTAATTAATATACAAGAGGAAAAGAGTGGGGGAAAGAAATGAACCTTGGGGGACACCAGCATTAGTGGAGAAGTTAGAAGACAGAGAGCCATCTACCATCACACGCAGCGAGCGATCAGAGAGAAAACTGGATAACCAATTACAAAAAACAGTTGGCAAACCACAAGATGGAAACTTGTTTAGAAGACCTTTATGCCAAACACGATCTAAAGTCTTTGAGATGTCAAGAGCAACTGCTTGTGTTTCACCAAACTTTTCCATTGAATTTGTCCATATATGGGTAACATAAGCCAGAATATCACCAGTGGATCGACAATGACAGAATCCATACTGGTGATCGTTGATAGACGGAAGGTTTCTAGGTAGTTTAAGAGTTGGCGGTTAATTGATTTCTCCATTACTTTAGAAAGATTAAAATTAATTGCAATGGGATGATAATCAGATGGGAGGGATTTGTCACCCTTTTTATGAACTGGCTGGATATGAGAAAATTTCCAAGCAGAAGGAAAAACACCTTTGGAATAAGAAAGTGAAAAAAAGGCGGCAATGAACAAGAGCAAGTTCAGGAGCATAGGTTTTGAGAACAAGTGGAGAAATACCATCGGGACTTGGAGCTTTCTTAGCATCGAGATTCGTCAAAAATCCTTCTGACATCCTTTTGATGGAAGACCACAGGAGGCATTGAATGGAGCGTGTTGGGAATGGCAGGAGGTGTTTTACCAAGATCATTAATACATGATTTGAAAGAAAAATGGGATGCTAGCAGGTTCGCTTTATCCTTGGCTGAAGTGACAAAAGAACCATCTAGTTTTGACAGAGGTGGGAGCAGAGATGGGCAAAAGTTGCGGCCAATAGCTTTGGCAAGAGACCAGAAGGCTCGGGTACCATTAGGGCAAGGAGCAAGTTTTCTACTCTTAGCCTGTTCAAAATCTAGTTTGGACTGATTAATGACTGGTTTACAATTGTTGCAAGCTTTGGTGTTGGCAGAAAATGAAACTGAAGAATAGGAAACAAGCCGATTACGATATGCAACGTTCTTCTCTTGAATAGCCTTAGCACATTTATTGGAAAACCAAGGTTTAGATAAAGGACGAGATTTTAAAGTGGAATGTGGAATAAGGGATTCCATTCCTACAAGAATAATTTCACTGACACGATCTGAGCAAACGTTGACATCAGAAGTTTTGAAACAGTAATCCAACCAAGGAAAAGAAAAGAAATCTCGCAGGTCATCCCATTTTGCATTCTTGTAATGCCAAACAACATGAGGTTGGGAATAGCCATGGGATAAAGGCTCCATTGGAGAAGAGACAATCACCAAGTTGTGATCTGAAGTGCCTAAAGGACCTCTCACTTCAACCATCTACTTAGAAGGGTTGTTTGTGAGAAAAAGATCAAGTGTGTTGGCTGTATGGTTAGGATTGTCCGGTATTCTTGTAGGTAAATGAACAATATGTGCAAGGTCATTAGAAATTGCAAAAGCCTCAGCATCTCGACCAGCTGGGTCAGTGTGAGTTGAAAATGAAAGCCAGCTGGAGTTGTGAACATTAAAATCATCAAGGAAAATTACCTCACTGTTAGGAAAGTTGGACTGGAGAAAGTAAAGTTGCAAAGAGAGAAAGTTAAAGAGCTCCAAGTGATTAGTGGAGTTGGGAGAACGGTAGAGACGACAGATGAATTTGACACAATGAGGTAGTGAGATTTTAAGCCAGAGAAGATCGAAAAAACGAGATTCCAAATTACCAAGTCTCTGACAGGGAATGTCGGAACAGACATATGCAGAAGTACCACCTTTGAGGCGAAAGGAATTATACGAATAATTTGGGCAACTGAGATGAGCAGTAGTTGAATCAACTGATAACTGAGATTCTGTCGGAAAAAGTACATGGAGTTTGGCAGACTACAAGTGGAAATGAACATCGTTGAGATTAGACCACGTATATTTGTGAAATGAATTAGGAAGTGCTTGGGAGGTTTAGATCTTTTCGCAGATAAGCTTACTCTATAAGTTTGACAATTCATGGTGTGTTTTTTTTTTTTTTTTTTTTTTTTTTGATTTGGTAGTTGTTGGCGCATCGGCTTCTGTGGCCATATTGCACCTCCCAAGGTTTTTGCAGTACTTTGATCCAAGCCCGAGGCGGGAATCAAACCCGCGACCTTTGGGTTGCCGGGCAGGTACTTTACCCACTCAGCTAGCCCGGTCGGCCAATTCATGGTGTATTCAATAGTAAGTGGGGGGGGGGGGGACATGCTGTATGAAGTAATTAAATTTTTGGATATGGAGTACACATGGTAAGAATATAACCAGATCCATGACGTGGCCTCGACAATGCCCCCTGCATACACACTACTTGGACTCCCTCCAGTCACTATCTGGCAGAATATACACTAGATGATCCGGAAGCCTCCTAAAGAGTTACCAATAGGTTCAGTCCAGTGTACTAACTAGCAGCCGACCTGCGAACACAGTTTTAGAGCTGTACCCTCGAAATGTAAGGAAGATTAGATCTCGCCAGGATGTTCATCATAACCTCAAAAGTCATCAGTCATACTGCATGATGGAAGAGATAATGAATCTTGGGAAGGTTTATTTTTTAAAATATGTAATCTTGAATTTTTCTTTGAACCATGCAAGACTGTCTATTTTTAATAGCAGTATCTATATAGTTTGAGTGGACCTTCAAATGCATTAAACAGCAGGAGTAACATTTCATAACTACCAGTGCACTAAAATTAGATACTGTAATTTTTTCGGGGGGGGGGGGGGACGATGGTTCAGATAATCTACGTTCTATACTTTGTAAAATTCCAAGCGGCATGCAAGGGTAGTTTTTTTTTTTAAAGATTTAGCCAATTTTGGCATATACCCTTAAAAAGGTTCGCCATCCCTGTCCTACCATCTTGCCTGGACAGGATTGCAGACACTTTCATATTTAACCCTAAACAATCATCCAATAAATCCACAAAAGTCTTGCTAGTGTGTGATTGACCAACCCAAAAGTTCCAGTCAATATCTGCGAAGTTAAAATCCCACATTATAATACCATCTGATTTACTGGCCCATTCCATTTCTCTGTACAATTGTTTGTTTGGACTCATTAGAGTCAGTAGGCCTATAACACAATCCTACTCTCATTTTTGCTTTACCAGTGCGTATGTCACAACAAACTGACTCGACACTGAACTGTCCACCCATGTCGACTGGCTGCACTTCCTTAGATTTTATGTGTTTGTTCACTAATAACATAATTCCTCCTCCCTTCCTATCCTTTCTGTGCACATTGTACTCCCTAAATTCCAATTCTGCATTGTTGTAGGATAGATGTGCGGAAGTTTGCCTTTAGCCAGCGGGTAGTTGATTGGTGGAACTGACTTCCATCTTTTGTTGTGGAAATTGATAGCCTGAATAAATTTAAGGCTGAGCTGGACAGGTATTTGGAACGAATGGAGGGGTGAAATCGGATATTTTTTTTTTTTTTTGGCTGATGCTGCATAAGCTTGCTTTCTTGCATCGTGTGCCTCTACTAATGCTAACTTTGTTCAAAATTTATTGTGGCTAAACACAAATGAACAATCAATACATTCTTTATGACCAATAATGTCAGGCTGGGTTAATAAAATTAACATAGACAAAGAACACCAATACCCACAAGATTCTTCAAACACTACAGAGTGAGGGTGCAGGAACAACTAGCACATCATGTAAATACTAATCAATGATTTTTAAAGCCAATACATCCTCACAAATATCATGAATGTTAAAAAGCAACAACGTCATGACAAAAGTAACAATTGCTAAAACAAGAGTTGAATGAATGAATGAAAAGTTTTAGATGCCAAAAACTGTGTAGTAATGGAAGAAAACTGCAAAATAAAAGTATTAAAATAAAAATTAATCTTTTTAAACTAAAATATATGACTAACAAATAGCTATGGAGTAATTACCTCTTTACTCAACCTCGTGAAAAGATCTCCACCCTTCAAAAAGTCCAAGATTAAGTACAGTTTTCCCTCTGTCTGAAAAGCTTTAAAAGAACAAAAATAAATAAAGTAATTTTTGTATCTATAAGTATATATGCACATGTGATACACAACAGCTTACAACAGATGTATTAATATCAAGATAGGATATTTTTATTCCTTGAAAAGAAGAGAGAAATTTTTCCTCCAACAAGCTGAAAAGATATGACAACTCTTTCCAAAAATATGTAATTATCGCATAATCTTTCCTATGATTTTATTGTGATTTTATTTTATTTCCCTCTCAAGGTGTGGCCTGACCATTGCATTACACATTTTATTCTTTCCTATGATTATTTAAAGGAAATTTGATTCTACTTAATAAGTATTAGTAATGGCCGCATAGTGCAATAAGTTTGCCTGGTATATGCCATAAGCCTATGGCTTATGGCATAAACCTATCATCCTATGCGCTTCCCTCACCCAAAGGTACTATCCAGATGACCTTTGAATTTACCCAAACTGTCAGCCTCTACCACCCATGTAGGCAACTTATTCCAGTAATTTATAACTCGCTGGCTAAATAAAACTTCCTGCAGTCCAATCTAAACATTTCCCCCATAACTTGAATTTATGTCCCCTAGTTCTAGCATCATTTATAATCTTGAAAATTTCGTCCTCATTCATTTTACTGATGCCTCTCAGAGCCTTAAACACCTCAATCAAATCTCCTCTAAGGTGTCTAGTTTCCAAACTCTGCAACCCACATATTCGAAGTCTTTCTTCATAAGGACGCCCTTTTGCCAATCTCACCAGGCAAATTACCCGTCTTTGCACCCTTTCAAGAAGTTCGATGTCTTTCTTTAGGTGTAGTCTCCATACTTGAACACAGTATTCCAAGTATGGTCTAACCTAACAAAAGCCTTATATAATGGGATTATCATGTCCCTATCTCTACTTGAAAAGTTCGATAGATCATCGATAGGACGCCATGGGCCTTCCTTGCAACCTGTTTACAATGCTCAGAGAATTTCATGTCTGACCGTATCATAATACCCAAGTCCCTTTCCTCCAGTACTGGGTTTAGTTGAACTCCACCAAGTGAATAAGTTATTTTGGAATTACTGTTTCCAGGTGTAATACCTTACACTTTGTTGAATTAAAGCATAGCTGGCATTTTTCTGACCATTCCTGAAGTCTATCTAGGTCTCTCTGAAGAAGCTCAGCTTGACAGTGATCATTAACTACTCTACCAATTTTAACATCTGCAAATTTAGACATCACACCCTCTATCCCTTCATCGATGTCATTTATGAAAATTAAAAACAACAGTGGTCCTAATATTGATCCTTGAGGAACCCCACTTCTTACATCAACCCAATCTGAGGAACAGCTATTTATTATAACCCTCTGCCTCCTGCCCTGAAGCCATCCTGCTATCCATCTAAGGATTTTCCCAGTGATTCCAACATGTTCCAGCTTATAAAGCAACTGCTCATGTGGGACTGAGTCAAAAGCTTTGCTGAAATCTAAATAAACAATGTCGAAATTATTTCCTAAATCCAGCTTGTGAGTGACCCTTTCAAAATAGCGAACCAGATTCATTAGACATGATTTTCCCTTTACAAAACCATGCTGAGTATCCTTGAGAATTTCAGTTAGATCCAAATGATCCTGAATTCCACCCTTGATCATTACCTCCATGATTTTCCCTACCACTGAAGTCAGACTGACAGGTCGATAATTTCCCACTTCACTCTTAGAGCCACCCTTATGTATGGGAGATATATTGGCACTTTTCCAATCCAAGGGAATCTCCCCAGAATCTAGTGATGCTCGCATAATTAGCCTCAATGGTTCAATGCACTCACTTGCCGCCTCCCTTAAGATTATAGGGTATATTCCATCAACTCCAGGAGCCTTACTGGCCTGTAGGCTCAAAAGTTTTTTCATTAAATAATCTTGCAAAATTTCAATATCATTAATTACATATTTTTCAACTTCGCTCCCACAATTTCCCATTGCCACAAAAGGTTTTTCATTTGTAAATATTGATGCAAAATAACTGTTGAGTTCATCTGCAACGGCAGCTGGTGTATTTAATACTATCCCCTTTCCCTTACGTAAAGGTCCGATCTGGTTTGTCCTTCTCTTCTTGGCATTTATATATGTGAAGAATTCCTTATCCCCCCCCCTCGTTGCTCTGTTTGCTAGTGATTTCTCATAATCTGCCTTTGCCTGTCAAACCTTTTCTGTGGCTCTATTACAGATCATCGTGTAGCTGTTATAGGCTTCAGTACTTTTTATTGCTCTGTAACTTTCCATGCCACCTTTTTCTGCTCAAGTAATGCAGCAACTTCACTATTCATCCAACTTGGAACCCTCCTTGTGGAGTATTTTTTTAATGGTAAATACGCATTCAAGGCATCTGTGATTAATGTTTTAAAAGTATACCACAGTTCATTGTATTCATTCTCTGTGCGATATCTACCCAGTTAATAGAGGCCATGTAGTACCTTAAGGCATCGTAATTTCCTTTTCTGAAATTAAAACCCATTCCTTTGCCATTTACTACTGCTACCTCTCTCATCATCATCCACCATAGAACTCCATGATCACTTCCTGCTACTGGTTCCTCTACTGTCAACCCTGTTATGTCATCTGATTCATGGGTGATGAGGTCTAGGATATTCTTTTCTCTAGTACTTTCCCTGACATGTTGATACAAATAACAGTCATCTAGCTGATTTAAAAATTTTGTTACCCATGTCGAGTTTCCTTCCCATTTACTCCAATCAATTAGAGGCAAATTGAAATCGCCCATAATAAGACATTGACGCTTACTTGTTTGTTATTTGGTTTTTAGGAGCATTAGCAACTAAGGCCACATTGCTCCGGGATATGCGGTGGTCATTTCCCTGACCTTTCCGCATCCTCCGTATTTGGTGGTGACGGGCTTGAACCCCGGTCTAATCAAGAAGCTTGTGCTATGCACTGCTGCTCCTTCCCACCTGGCTACGGAGTCGCCCTGACGCTTACTTGCCCATTCCATTTGCACATAGAGGCTTTCATCATAATCTTCACAATCGCCTGGTCTGTAGATTACTCCTACTCGCATTATACCTTTGTTTCCAACTACCTCACACCATACAGATTCTATACTTGCACGTGAAACGTCTGAATCCGGGAAAGCTAACGTTGCACTCAGGCTGCTTCTGACAAGAAGCATTACCCCACCACACCTTCTATCTACCCTATCCTTCCTAAATACATTATACAAGCCGTACTGAAACTCATCATCCCCTATCTCTGGGTAACAACATGTTTCCGTAAGCCCTATTATGTCCGCGTTACTTGTTTTAACCAGCAGTTCGAATTTGCTCATTTTATCGGCAACACTTCTAACATTACTATATAAACAATTAAGACTTACTGTTCTTTGTATATTTAACTACCCTAACACAACCCTTGAAGTTTTTTAGGCTCTCTTCCCTGGCATTAGCTACCCACTCACTTGAAACATTTCTGCCCCCCAGAACATCTAGATAATATGTCCAGTTGGGGTAATAGATAACTCCTAAGGGATGTGCAAGAGTTACTTTGACCAATATTATCAGATAAACACATGTCAGTATTACCCACATCCCCCCTAACTAGCAGTTTCCCTGAACCTTTAAGGTATCCTCAATAATACTGGCAAAAACTTTTGCACCACCTTTGTTTAAGTGTATCCCGTCCCTACAAAACAAATTCCTTCTACCTACAAGTGTGGGCCATGCTGATAGAAATTTTCCCCCTAAAGCCTTGTAGAGTCCTTCAAGTCTTGAGTTAATCCACAAGGCTTTTAACACATAATCCCTCCTATCGTGTCTGGGCAGAATTGCAGACACATAAACATTGTGGCCTAGCTCGCGGCATTTCCTCAGCATGGTCCTGTATTTTTCCAACAAATCGTCAGATTGTGTACATTTAATGTCATTTAACATACAAAAAGGCAATAGAAGTAAATCAAAATAAACTAACAACACAACAAGTGAAATGCTGATTTCGATTAATTTCTGTTGCATTTTTGCATATTATTAGATAAAATAAAATTTCCTTTTTTATTTTTTTTGGCTGATGCTGCATAAGCTTGCTTATGCAGCATCATATGCCTCCACTAATGCTAATAAAATCAAAATAAACTTTATATCAGAAAGTGGAATTTGTTAATGATTTATTATTTACACTGAAGGACAAATGTGAACACACAGTCAAGTTTGCAAACTTACCCTTTGTGAATGTAAGAAATTCTTTATAGAGATCAAGTAAATGATGCCAATGCATATGGCATAGTGGGCATGTGCAAAACATTCTGATATGTAAATGTAGTATTACTAATGGCAAAAAAACTCCACCATTTGTCCATCTCTAATAATTTGTTTAAT
The DNA here is from genome assembly GCF_048544385.1 of Mastigoproctus giganteus. Taxonomy (NCBI): domain Eukaryota; kingdom Metazoa; phylum Arthropoda; class Arachnida; order Uropygi; family Thelyphonidae; genus Mastigoproctus; species Mastigoproctus giganteus. The sequence continues at coordinate 33,160,099 of NC_143582.1, read as the reverse complement.
ACTTCCTTAAATTTATTCAAACTATCCACTTACCAAATGAAATGTTTATTAAAACTCAATTACTCTCCCACTGAAAGCAAATTTTTGCATATCTATCCTGTAATCATCCTTTTTTTTTTTTTTTTTTTCAATCTAAATTTATGCCTCCTCATGTGTATTGTCTGTTGTTGTTGTTTGTTTGGTTTTTAGGAGCATTAGCAACTAAGGCCATATTGCTCCAGGATATGCGGTGGTCATTCCCTGACCTTTCCGCATCCTCCGTATTTGGTGGTGACGGGCTCGAACCCCGGTCTAATCAAGAAGTGTGTGCTACGCACTGCTGCTCCTTCCCACCTGGCTACGGAGGCGCCTATGTGTCTATTGTCTAAACAAGATTAAGATGTCATCAGCACATTTAGTTTATTCAATACAGTTAAAGCCTTAAACATCTCAATCTAGTGCCCTTACAAATGCCTAGTTTCAGGATGCTGCAATTTATAGAACTTTGTCTCTCGTAGTAAAATTATCCTTTTGTGTAATCTTTTTGCTCTTTTCTGCAGCTGTTCCAACAGATCCACATCCTTCCTTTTCTGAGACTTCCAGACTTGTATGCAGTAATCAAGATGTGGCCCACTGCCTCATTAAAATGAGATAATCACCTCCTTGTCCCTGTGGAAAAATTTCTGTATATCAACTTGTGTGCACTGCTTCATATGAGACCATACATTACCCATAGGTCTTTTTCATTCTCCAACACGACTGATGTTATGGGATTACTGCTCTCTGGTATCCGCTGAGAATAAATAACAGTAGTCTTCTCCACTGGTGAAATGTTACTTATTCGAGGTAGTACAATACCATGGCAACTAGTTATGAAGGTATTCACAATATGAGATAACCAAAACAATGCCAATTTAATTAATTAATTTAACTACTTTGGTAGATGGCTATGTTAAAATGATGCTTTTGCACTAAACTATATGTTAGTTAGTAGCAAATACTTAAAACCATTAAGGGGCACAGCATTTAACCCTGAAGGACTACACTAATAGTATTAGTCCACGAAAAGCAATAACCATTAATAGTCAATATCTCCTGCCACTCAACCATCCCTTCATCCATAGCAGTAACTTACCTCTAGTGCTACACCACTCCAATTTGTACAACAGTCTTGTATGGCTTGGTATTAGAAGCTTTACTAAAATCTTAAGTACATTATGTCAAAATTATTTTTTGAATCCAGTTCCTTTGTGATTACATCATAATAGCTGATCAGGTTGGTCAAACAAATCTTCAATAAATCCATACAGATTTTTGTATAACTGAGTTCCTGCCAAGATTATCCAGCATTACTTCTTTAATCATCAACTCCATTTTCCCTGGAATAAAATGTCAAGCTTACGGATCTGTAATTACTCACTTTGACCCTTGATCCCCTTCTGTGATAAAGTGATATCTGCAAATCTCTAGTCAGTAGGGCCATTTCACAAATCCAAATATGCTCCTTATAAATATAGCTAAAGGTTTTCTTACCACTTTTGCAGCTTCTTTTAATATAACTGGAAAGGTTCTATCAGCCTTGGTTTCAACAACTTCTCTGCCAATTCTCTTTCAGTTATCATGCATTTTCAAATCTAACTTAAAAAAAAAAAAAAAAAAAAAAATTACTAGCTAAGTGGTCAAGAGAAAGAGGTGCAGTTGGAATTGCACATATTCTGATTGAAACATGATCCAAGCCTACATGACTACTTAATTTGATTAACAATCATATTCATAATTTATTGTAAACTCCTCTGACATGGTGGTTGTGCCAGAATATAAACAAGAACATTTTTATAAATGTCATTATACCCCCAATTAGAAGCAGATGCACCACTGGTAACTCCTATCCCAAAAAACTTCTTCACATATGAATTTAGATGTAAAATATTTTTTAAACTTTTAAGCTTGAAAATATTTATTCAACCTGTAGAGGATTATCAATAGCAATGGCATTCATATCCAACGGACAAGTGTGGTTCAACCCTTGGCTACTGGTGCTAACATATGCAGAGAATTATTTGTTATTTATTTTTTTTAATGTTCTTAGCAAAAGACATTACCATCAGTTAAATCAAGTCTATAATTTGAGTCTAATATTTGTTTCAGCTTTTTTTTTTTTTAAATTAAAAACAACTTAAAATACCCAACCTTTAGACAGCTAGATATGGGATGGTATATCCATATACTGGATACAGAATATGAATATGGTAAATGCAATTAATACACAGAGAAACCATGACAGAAAAGGAAGGATTATGCACTTCATTTTCATGCACACAAAATTCAACACAAATCTATCTAATACAAAAATATATTCATTGTCTGGTGTGACATAAGGATTGGAAAAACCAAAACGAGAGTAGGAGTGTTATAGATCACATGACTGTGATGAGTACAATGGGCATTTTTAGAGAAAAATTGAGTGTGTCTGGAAATGAAAATGTCTTATTATGGAAGAGGGATTAGTAGCAAAGTAGACTAGTAGCAAAAGAAATCTGGATTTGCTGGAAGACTCATTTCTATATCAATATGTTAGAGATGCCAAGAAAAGAAATGCTCACCTGGTTATTAGTAAGGATTGTGCCAAAGGAAATGGTTTTTGTAGGAATTACAATAGTCTTAAACTTTTTAATTTTTTTTTTCTTTGAAAATAAATGATAATTTTAAAATGGGAAATGATAAAACAAATTACACACACACACACACACACAGTGGATTCCGGTTGTTTGGGCCACCAGTAAATTGGGGCAGCCATTTATTTGGGACAAATCTTAAAGAACAAAACCTAATCAAGAAAACAGCCAGAGTTTTCTTCACTTAACATGCCATTTAATCAGGGCAGGAGACTGCGGCACTCGAGATTATCCTATGATTGTCTCCATCTGGACAACGTGGTCCGGTCGGATTTCTGGAGGTCACAACCATAAAACAACAAAAAAATTTGCAGTTTCTGGTTTATTGGGCTTTTCTGTTAGTACAATCTATCATAAACGGGTAGTAAACTCGATCTACTGATAGCTGTAATTTTGTGCGTTTTAATGTTTTATGGTGAAATGTGTTTCCCCTTCACTGAAATCTTCAATCATATAAAAAACAAAATTTTCAGATCTTCATTCCTATTTTTTTTTTAAGTGTCGCAAACTTGTTACTCCACATTTCATTTACACATATCATGTTAATTGCAATTTGTGCGTGCAGTGTTCTTTGTTATTGATTGCTTCTTTTTTATTGTTTTAAATTTTACAACCCCCAAAAAAATGCCAGTGAACAGAAATATCAATTAGTTACTAAGTACATATTACAGTATTAATTAAGCTATGTATGTAAGTGAAAATTTATTTTTATTTTGCTAACCTGTGGAAAATATTCTTCCGATTTTCACGTAACATTTAATTTTTTAATTGGCAAGGTAATGAAGTGTAAACTTGTGCTTAATATATCTTTACTTTTATAGCCTGTGGATAATATTCCTCCTATTTTCACTTATTAGAATCACACTTTATAATAGAAGTAAAATTCAATTCAGAAACGCGATTACAATGATCGTCGCTTACTACATTCATATAGTGAATGGTATTTTATTATGGAGAGTCCATCGCAATGTGATTTAATCGTACAGTGAAACAATTGTAAAGCGGAGGTCCACTGTATTTTTAATCATTTACGTGAAACTTTGCATAATTGGGGCAGCCTCTTAATCGGGCCAAAGTGCACTAGTCGCAATGTGTCCCAAATAACCAGAATCTACTGTATATATATTTTGGGTTTTTTTTTTTTTTTTTCCCCTAATAATGGTATAATACACTCCACATATATAGGAAACTAATATGAGCAATAAGTTTCCTAATCCTATAGCAGATGCATTTCCTAAACAAAGAAAAAAAAAAAAATTTAGAAATTAAAATCTCAATTGCAATTATATCAGTGTCAATTTTATTACTATTCCTCATATATAGTATTATGTTTTAATCTGCAGTACAGGTAATTTTTTTTTATTGGAGAAGTTTAAGTGGGGGGAGAGAATTCTTTACAGCCATGCTGTGTACAAAATGAATTATATGTCTGCTCATTTTTTAGAGAATTTTTTGTTTCTATTTGGTTTCAATTTTTCTTGCTCCGTACTTTCTTGCTTTCAGATTGCTGTGCATCAGAAATGAGATAGCTAGGAAATTCTTAATACATTTTGATATACAATAGCAATATAATATGCATCCTTGGCATACAATAAGCAAATGACTCTGTTCGGCTCTATGAAAATTATATGTAGCATTACAGATATATACTTCAAACTGTGCATTTTACAGCTACTTCAACTATGGGGGGTGATCGTTCAATTTGTGTACTGGTACAAGGTTTTATCTTAATTGTCATCTTCTGAATATTCTGTGGATTTCTCCCTCTTGAAATACTCTCCCTTGAACTTTACACACTTTCGCCACTGTCATACCCACGCATTAAATGCTTCTTGCAAGCCAATTTTCGAAACACCGCAAAGTGCTTCCATTGTGGCTCTGCGAGCACTGATATGTCAGACGTGATATGCTTGCCTTTTGGAGCTTTTTTTCAGATGTGGAAACAAGAAGAAATCACATGCGGCTAAGTCCTGTGAATAAGGGGGATGTGGCAGAACCTCAGCACCTGTGGCAGTGATTACTGGCTGCACAATATTAGCCATATGGGGGCTGGCATTGTCTTGATGGAGAAACCACTTCACACCAGAAAGTTCGTGTTTCTCAAGAACAGAGTGGCAAAGTTGGACTCTGAGAACCTCAGAGTATGCTTTCTTATTCATAGTTGTTCCATGAGGCACAAAATGTGTAACAAGAAATGCCTTTTATATCAAAAAACACAAGAACCATTTGTTTGTCAGCCGAGAAGCTCGAAATTTCTTAGGTCTTGGTGAATCACAATGCTTCCACTGACTCAACTATTGTTTTGTCTCTAGATCATAGTGAAAAATCAAAGTTTCACCACAAGTCACTATTCAATTTAAGAAGTTCTGACAATGTGTTTCAAAATGATCAAGCATTTCTTTGCACAAGTCTATGTTTTGCTGTTTTTGTTCTGGTGTCAAATTGTGTGGAAACCAGCAGGCACAGATTCAAGACATTTTCAGGTGATCTTTCACAATATTGTAAGCACTACTGTATGAAATGGACATTCTAATGGCTAATTCGTGAAGTGTAATTTGCCTGTCTTCATCCAAGATTTCCTGGACTTTTGTGATTTGCTCAGGAGTTGAGGAGGAAAGCTGACCAGGTATTGGGTCACCTGCAACAGACTCATGGCCTTCATTGAATCACTTGTGCCATTTAAATATAGCCATCCTACCAAAACACTCAATACCATATGCTTCATTCATCTCTTTAACTGTTTCCAATGCATTTAAGCCCCATCTAACACAATAATGAAACAAATATAGTTCTTTTCAATCTGTATGTCTGACATGATACTTGCTTCAAAACTATCATCAGTGACATGCGGCTATATATATATATATATATATATATATGTAAAAAAAACACCATGCAAAACTAGCTTGACAAGTACTGGCATGTGCACCAAGTCTACTCAGTAGCAATCAGGAAGAGCACCTCTAGTGGAAGTTATGGAAGGTTCGTGTGGTAAACATAAAATCTTGTACTAGTTCATGAATTCAATGATCACCCCTCATAAAAAAAAAAAAGCTCTTTTTTCTTTTAACATTTGTCTGTTGAACTTTTCTAAAAACCTAATGCCTCACTCTCTGTAAAAAAACAAAACAGCATATATCAATAAGCAGTTCTCACCTTGCAAATGGTTTTACTACAACTAGTAATGCAATTATTAGGAGCAGTTAAAAAAAAAAAAATTCATGAAAACCAAAGATTTTTCTTTATTTTTGATACTTTATCTCATATTTACTTTTTGATATATTATATCAAGTGGGTTGTTCTTTTTTTTTTTTTTTTTTCCTAAATTGTGATGATCTCTATCCAACTGAAGGGATTATCACATTTAATCATGTAAACTATTACTGTGTAAATAATAAAGACTAAAAATTAATGTAAAAAATACAACTATTGCACAGCAAAGTTACTGAGTGGCTAGCAGCTCACTAACAGCCATTTAGTTAATTATTATTACTGAAACTTTACCATTATCTATTAATAACAGTAAAATCTCAGGCTGTGAATAAATTCATTCTAGTATTTTTAATTTTTGCATACTGTTTCATCCAATTAATATCTTGGGATGTTGCATCTAAATTTTAAATGGATGAGGATGTTAGTCTTGAGAAAACAACTAAAAAAACAGAGGCCTCTTAAAAAGAAAATTTATATTATAAGATAAAGCTACGTACCATAGTGCAACTTTACAATAAATGGATGACGAACTTCTGCCAAAATATCCCTTTCCATTTTTGTTCTCATGCGATCCCTGACTAAGTATTCAATATCAAGTGTTAATCAGTAATATGTTACAGTACAGTTTTAAATATAAATTATACAAGAATATTATATTTAAATTTGTATTAATATACCCTGAGTGATCACTGAATTATGACCACCCCTATGAAAACTGAGGGCGACCCGCTGACCATGTGAGGTATGAGAGTGCGGAATTAGTCGACCTATGTAGAATAGATAATGTGTCAGTGGTTCAGTAAGTAGCAAAATTCCGACCATAATGGGTAAAAGGAAGGATTTATCGGACTTCGATAAAGGACAGATTGTGGGTGCTCGATTTCCCAAACAGCTGAACTGGTGGGGTGTTCGAGAGCCACCATAGTTAAAGTGTACTAGGACTGGCATCACAATGGTCAAACGACCAGACAGCAAAACTGCAAAGGTCAGCGAAAAGTTGATGTTAGAGTGAGCGCCAGGCCTGACAACTCGTACAGGCACTGTTGAAAAGTTGACTACCCAATACAACATGGGCCAAATCGGAACAATATCTGGCATGACCATGAGTCACACACTCACACGTATGGGCTATACCAGCAGACGACCCCTATGGCATCCTCTCCTAACCAAGGTTCATTGGCATAAAAGACTCGCCTGGTGCAAAGAGCATTCAAGTTGGACGTCAGAAGACTGGAAGACAGTGTGCTGGTCAGATGAGTCACGTTATTTACTCCACACCGTGGGTGGTCGTGTATAGATTTGGTGTCAACAACATGAAACTCTTCATCCATCATGCATGGTATCAAAAGTGCAGGCCGGTGGAGGCGATTGTATGGTGTGGGGCATGTTTCACTGGCAGGAACTTGGACCTCTGGTGCACGTGGAACAACATATCAGTGGTCTCCGCTATCGTCATCTGCTTGCTGACTGTGTACACTCCACTATGTTACACTTTTCCCGAATGGCGATGGTGCAATACCATGGTGTTCAAGTTCAAGATGACAATGTGCTGAGCCTTCGAGCACTTGTTGTGCAGGAATGGCCTGGATACACCAATCACCTCCATACCTGCATTGCTGACCGTATTACACACAGCTTGGTTGGCCATACCTCCCAAACACTTCCAATATCTTGTTGAATCAATGCCACGTCAGATAGCTGCTGTACTGAGGGCAAAAGGACGACCTATGAAGTATTAGGTAGGTAGTCATAATTCAGTGATCACTCAGTGTATATCTCTCCAAATGTGTTTTTTTTTTTTTTTTTGTTATTTTTACCAGTAACAGTAAAGAATATGGTAAACATGAATGAACACACACTGCAACTTCTGTAACAATAATATTGTTATAATACCATAATCTTATGACCAAACTTCCATTTCTTCTTTACCCTAAATAAAAGATTAATAAAGTATTTAATTTCAAGTTTTTTTTTTCATTGTTATTTTTTTATTTTTTTTTTATCCCTATTAAATTCATTTGGTCCAGATATGATTCCTGATTTTGGAATAAAATTCTCAATTTTTGTCATCCGCAAATATTTCTTGTACTTTATTATGGCAAGGGTTTAAATAGTGAACAACTTGTAATCACTATTAAATTTTATTAAAATTTTGGCACCATCTAATTGTAGCCTGTGTTTCAAACTCCATGAATGTACCAACAGCTCTGTTTGAATGCCTTTGAATACAGACTCATATCATGCTTTGAGGCTATATTCATGAAAACGTGCACATGTATTAGAAACATCAGTACTCCCTTATCTGGCTGAAGTTGAGTACATACATTTGGCTGGGTAGCCTTGCCCAGTCCCAAGACTCTCCAAGTACAGTCAGTTCTGCTATAACACACGTTTTTGCAACGCGAATTTGCTCCAACGCAATTGATATGTTAGGGAACAATACAACTATAATGCGATTTTCGCATTGGCTCATGCGTGATTTCGTCTGCAAGTAACACCAGGTGAACATAAAACCCGGCATCAAGCTGAACGTAGTGACCTGCGCAGCAATACATACAAGTTTACATAGCTTAAAAAATGTCAAACGTCAAATGTGTAAGCTATATTTCCCATTTACTGTAATTGTACTGGTCGGAGACACTTATCATTCGCTGTATTCACAAGATTTTCTGTTCGAATAGAAATTTCGTGAGGCAGGATAGCAAGAGCAGAGGAGCACATTTCTAAAGGTCACTACCATAAAACAATAAAAACAATTTGCAGTTCCCAGTTTATTGGACTTTTCTGTTAGTGCAGTCTAATTAAATAAAAAATAGCAAACTTGATCTTATTACATAAATAAACAGGTAGCAAACTTGATCTTATTGCATTTGCAATAATACTGATAGCTGGAATTCTGTAGGTTTTTACGTAATGGTGAGATATATTTCCCCTTCCTCTTCAATCATAGAAAAAACAAATTTTCAGAATCTTCTCTTTTGTGCGTGCCGTGTCCATCGTTACTGATTTCTCATCTTTTTTACTGTTTTAAATTTTACAATCCAAAAAAGAAGAAAATGTCAGTGAACAGAAATATCAATATGCTATATGTACTGTAATATTTATTTATTATAACTTTAAGATGTTTAAACCTCTGTTAGCAAAATTATTGGGTTTCTAACTTTTTTTACTGTTTTACTTACCAGACAACTTTTTTTTTTTTTTTTTGAGTGCTCTGCCCCTAATCCTATTTTTCCCATAAGTCCTGTTGTTTTTAATGCGCAAAATACCATAAGGTGGAGATTTTTAGGAACACATGTACCGTGTTCTAGCAGAACTGACTGTAATAATATAAAATGTATTGTTGAAATCACTTGTTTGGTAAGAAAGTTTAATGAAATTTTTAAGCACAGAACAAAGCATTAAGAACAGAAGACAAGTTTGATGCCTGTGTCCCTAAAAATATTTGATTCTACATACGAATAATGTATGATACAGCAAAAACACTATTTCATTATAATTCTCTAATAGATTGTTCTGAGAGACAAAACTGTTGAACTAATGACAAATTACATAACTTCATGTACTTGGGGAGAGGGTAACCAAGGTCACAGAGAGATGAATAAGTATTATTATTAGCCATATGGTGCAAGGAAGCCTAAGGCTTATGCTGCACTAGCTGAGAAAAAATTTCTGAGTTACTCAGAGAGAGAGAGAGAGAGAGAGAGAGAGAGAGAGAGAGAAGTAGAAGGGAATCACCAAGAAAGAGAAGAATGATGATATCCAGCTCATGGTCCTGAGCTGGATATCATCAGTGCCAAGCCCACACTCACCAGATGTGAGCCCCTGGGGTTATACAGTTCTTACTTAAAGTCTATATTTGAAATGCAATATATTCAATAACAAGCACTTGTGTACTACAAGACTGATTTCTTTACACTTAAGGGATAATGCAAATAATCATCTGGGCACACAAGATTTTCTAGAAGTTGAATAGAGTTTTAATTCCAAAATAAGATAAGATATATCTTATCTTATTTTGGAATTAAAATAAGATCCAAAGTAAAATTGACTCAGTTAAGGACTGGGTCAAACTTACTTATTAAATTACTTAGAAAAAATAATGGAATAGTTATAGAGAGAGAAAGCAGATAAAGGTGATGAGGTAGTTTTATCAAACAGAAATGATCATAACAATGAGTTGGATCAGATTGTCCAGGATATGGAAACTTAAAGAACAGATGAGCCATACAATAATCAAAAATAAAGCTGATAGTTTTCTCCAAGATTTATGGAAATGGGGAAGATTAGTTTAACCTAACCTACAGCAAATTGGAATATGGTATTGCCATACCTGTTTGACTAGTGACTCGTCTTATCACTAGGAGTTGTAATGTCTATAAGCAGTGCTGTAGTTGTAAAATTAGCAGAACATATACTCTATGAATGTTATAATATTAAATATTTTAATAATATTTGTTTTTTCAAGTCTTTCAAAAATCAGAAGGTATATGCTATTCACCTAAAAAAATCCATAGGGTATAACAGCATATACCCTCCACTACAGTCCTGTCTACAAGATGGGTTTACCCAATGTGTCTGATTGTTTCATACAAGTGTTCTACCTTCTCTAGTTTATCCTCATTCATAATGAATATCATCTTGCCCATAGATTCTATGTCCACCTTACCTTCAGGGTTGACAACATTTATGACTATATCTTCAAACAGGCCTATGGGGCTGGCAAATTCCATACTGCAATAATTACACTCAAACACCAGCCAAGCGATTAAAAATTTTACTATAAAATAAAATAAAATACAAAAATAAAATATAATAAAATACTATGATACAAATATCGGGAGACTAAACTATTACAATAAAATAAAATAAGTTACGATAAAACAATTAAAAACAATGCTAAAATCGTTAAAATTTACTAAAATACCGAAGCTTTCGGAGACTGCTGTCTCCTTCTTCAACATTGTACTATTACTGCAGTGACACATCCTTCAGAAGCAGGCCCATGGCACTCAAACACGTGATTCACCAGGCACATAGTCAGCATTCCCCACATGCGCATTGGAAACGGAAGTGGCTCGGGAGCGTGTCAAACGGAACCGGTCATCCTGTCTAAGGACAACCGCCTCAAACAGGGGGTGTAAACGCATAATTTTGGATGTTTTGCAAAAGGGTATAATGGAACAATTTAGCTTCCAAGGACATTTTGGTCTCTTTTGATATTATTTCCTACATATATATATATATATACACACACACAGGGTGATTCACTACCAGTGTGACAAACTTGCAGGAGGTGTAGGGGGCACAAAGACGAATCGGAATCCCATAGCACTGCAGGGTCCGAAATGCCTTTGTCATGCGGTAGAGGGCGTTGAACGGGAGGTCGCGTGAACAGCGATCCCGCTGGAAGCATTTGCAAACACCATTTCTGTTGAAGAAACCAAGTAGCAAAAGTCCTCCGGAGTGGATAATCCGCAGGCTCCAATGATTGGACGCATTGCAGATGGTATGAACTCATTTGGTTTGTTGACAGTATCCTCCATACAGTGGATTGGGAAATATCCAATCGTTGGCCTATCGCTCGAATACTCTTACTCAGATTGCCTTCTGCAAGACGTAGGATATTCTCCTCATTGTCTGGCGTCCTCGTCGTTCGCTCTCGATTCATGGTACCTCTCGTGAAACAACCAGTCTCACATAACCTTCTGTGCACACGTGCAAAAATCGTATGATGAGGAGCACGCCTGTGCGGGAAATGTTCCTAGTACAAGCGCAGAGTGGCGCGCCCGTTACAGTCCGCAGCTCCATACGCAAGGTGCATGTCGGCCAGTTCAACGTTTGAATACTCAATCCATCCTACTGCCTCGGGAACCGGTACGCAAATGCTGACTTCCAGCGGGATCGCTGTTCGTGCGACCTCCCATTCAACGTCCTCTACCGCATGACGAAGGCATTTCGGAACCTGCAATGCTATGTGATTCCAATTCGTCTTTGTGCCCCCTACACCTACTGCAAGTTTATCGCACTGGTAGTGAATCACCCTGTATATAAATATATGAATTTAGAAAAAACAAAGTGAGGGGAGTTAGAGAGTGATAAAAGGTGACAAAAAAAAACACATAGGTATAATAAGAGATAAATAATTATAAAATTGATAAAATAATTGCAAAATTGACAAAATAAGGATGTTGCCACACAACATACAAAGCCAGCCTCTCATCAGGTGTCAATGGCCAGGATCGCAAGCAAAATAGCAATGCACATCTTCATTTCTGATGTAAACCACAAGCCAAAAGGTAAAAAGCACAAACATAAATAAAAATTAGAATAAAATTTTATTCTTACTGAAATAGATGAAAATTAAACTTTTGTGAGCAAGATAATTTTTTTTTTTACAAGGATTAAAAAGGTGGAAGGGGATGGTATTTTTAAAATGGCTTGTGAACTTTACAGTTGACACAGTGAAGATATATTAAAAACTGGAATCGACAACAGAAATTTCTAGAAACACAACTTATTATGTCGAATCCAAGTAAAGGTAAAGATATTTGAAAACATAGTAAAAAGCAAGCAGCCCTGGAAAAAAAAATAAACTACGTTGTAGAGACATGTGAGGTGGCAATACGACTGTATGCAGGATAAAACAAAACCAGAAATGAAGTGTGCACCAATGAGATACAAATATAGAGACATCATACTAAATGTAGTCAGAAACTATAAATGTATGCCATATACAAAATGTACAAGCCTAGAGAAATAAAGGCAAAATAAGGTGATAAAGTGAGATCCAAACAGATATAATATGGGAAAAGTTGATAGAGTAGAAAGAAATGTGGAAGTATTATGTATCTGACTACAATTACTATGATGTACATTTAGTATGTGATAATGCATTTTTTCCCTAATTATTTCTAGTTTTGACAAATTTTTATCATTATGTGTCACTGTCATAACTTTATATCTCATTGAAGTGCACTTTTCGTTCTGGTTTTCATTTTGTCCTGCATAAAGTTATACTGCCAGCTCACATGTGTCTACAATGTGTAAGTTATTTTTTTCCAAGGCTACTTTGATTTTTACTATGTTTTCAAATCTCTTTACCTTTACTTGGATTAGACATAACTTATGTTTCTAGAAATTTCTGTTGTTGATTTCAGTTTTTAATTTCTTGTCTTAATTGTCTCAACAGTAATGTTCATAGGCCATTTTTTCAAAATACTTCCCTTTATAATCCTTGTAAAAAAAATTTTTTTTTCATTTATTTTGGTAACAATAAAATTTTATTCTTATTTATGCTTTTTTACTTTTTGGCTTACATCAGAAATGAAAACACTTGTTGCTTATTTTGCTTACAATCCTGGCTATTGACATCTGACAAGAGGTCAGTCTTGTATATTGTGTGGCAACATCCTTATTTTGTCAACTTTGTAATTAAAAATATATGTACTTAATTTTTAAATAAACAGGGTGGTTTACTTATATATGACAGCAAACTGTGATAGGAGATTCAAAGCCCTATGGGTATGTATCAGATTAAAATATCACTGTACCTCAACCTCCATATCCTGTGGTGGACAGACTGAAAATGTTCAATTTTTCTGCCTTCTCCAGGTTTTGTGTGTAGTACTATTTATTGCAAAGACATAAAAAAAAAAAAAAAAAAAGATTAAACTGCAGCCATTATCAACCCATTGCAGGATGGAAGCCTCCTCAACAATTCATGCTGAGGAAAATGGACCATAATCTGCCACGCTGGTCCAGTGCGGGTTGGCAGATCGACCATATTTAGCAGTCAGGGGCTTGAACCCCGGTCTACTCAAAGAGCATGTGCTATTTCACTCCCGCTCCTGACCACTCTGCTACAGAGGCCAACGTACCAGGTTTAATCCGTGGCACGATAGTTTAACTTGCCGTAGGCATAATCTAATGCTATGCATTCCTGAAAGTGGATTGGATGTTAAATTATAATTTAAAGCTTGGGACAATTGTATATTTTTGCTTGTTTTATTGTAGGAAGCAGATACAATATGATTTTAATATTTAAATAACTTTTAACACTAAAAATGAGATATCTTGGATAATCCATGAAGGGGTTAATCTTATTTTCATAAAAGTGCAAATAGAGGTTGGCTATGGGGCAAGCACTATTTGCACCCATAGCCACGCTTCTTATTTGCACATAGATGCTATTACCCATCCGTATGTTGTTGTTGTTTTTCACACTAAGGTTGATAAGCTCTAGCCAGTACTGTTTTTTGCAATCCTAGTTTATCTTTATATTCTTTGTAATATTCAGATAATACTTTTATCAAATTGTCATGTGATATGCTGGTGAACAAGTTTTTGAAGCCATACATGTACAATTTGTTAATATGGTTGTTCCTAATATATTCAATATAATATCGGTGTGTAGATACACCATAGACAACACTTAAGAAACTACAAAGTAGTTGTTGTAGGCATCATTTGCTCTTTCTCATATTGTGCTCTGCCTTCACGATGAGTTGCCATGATATTGCACTACCTTGAATAAGTAATGCTTCACTAATAGAGAAGACTATTGTTACTTACTCTCAGTGAGTACCACCACTAGTAGTGAAGCGTTACTTATTCGAGGTAGTGCAATATCATGGCAACTCGTCGTGAAGGCAGAGCACAATATGAGAAAGAGCAAATGATGCCTACAACAACTACTTTGTAGTTTCTTAAGAGTTGTCTATGGTGTATCTACACACCGATATTATATAGATATTAAACTCTTAATGTATTATGCCTTGTGCATTTAGTTATTTTAAATATATTCAATGTACTGCCTGTTATTAGAGATGAATTTTGTGTAAGTGAGATTGCTAGTTATATTTAATTTGGTTTCCATTATTTTGCTAGATGTTTTGTAGTAGCTGTTCCTGCATGTGCTGATGAACCTTTTCCCTGTTGGGTCTTTGTGGAATTTGGGAATCCAATAAATATATGGGTATTGGGTGTTATCTATTTTTAATTTAATTTTCTTGTGTAATGCTATTAGTTTTTTAGTAATTGTGTTAGGGGTGGAGTTGATGAACTTATAAGTGTTACTGTGGCCCAATTCCTGTTTTAGGGTGTCTATATAGAATCTCTTATAAATGATGCTGAAGTTGTTATTAGCTTTGTCTGTATTGGTGATAATGAACTTATTTTGTAGGTTTTTGATTTTATGTTTAATACTTTTTAAATTGTATATCTTGTGATCATATTGGTGTGTCATGATGTCTCTGAATCTAGTTAAGATAAGCTTTGTGGTAATATTAAGCCATCTTTGAAATGCTTCCACTGGGGTGTTGTATTTGTATGCTGTTTTCTAAGTTAATTGCAATAGATCCATATTAATGGAGTTGCATATGTTTTTTAGGCAAATTTTGAAGTTGGGTCTGAATTTTGTTCCTTTGCTAATCACTTCTTGTAGGGTATTGTCTTCAATAATTTTAAGGTCACCAGTTAAGATTCACAATGAAGGAGGCTGTATATATTTGTAAATAGTTATCCCCAAGGGCACATACAGGGTCGTCATGCCTTAGAAAAGGTTTGCCGGTCCATGCCGGCCTACGGATAACATGATTAATTTTAATATCTATCATTTCAATTTATTTCTATTATTTATCATTTTTAGGTTAATTTTAATATGTCATTTCTAATATTCCTTTAGTATCTTATTTTAATTTTAATATCTGTCATTTCTAATTTTTAGTTTAATTTAATGCATTAAACATAAATATAAATATTAAAATCATATTGTATCTGCTTCCTATAATAAAACAAGCAAAAATATAAAATTGTCCTAAACTTTAAATTATAATTTAACATCCACTCCACTCTCAGGAATGCAGAGCAGTAGATTATGCCTACAGCAAGTTAAACTATCACGTCATGGATTAAACCTGGTATATCTGCACAATAAATAGTACTACACACATAAAACTTAAAGGCGGCAGGAAAATTGAACATTTTCAGTCTGTCCACCACAGGATATTGGGGGTGAGGGTACAATGATATTTAATCTGATACATACCCTTAGGGCTTTGAATCTCCTATCACAGTTTGCTGTCATATACATAAACCATCCTGTTTATTTAAAAATTAAGTACATATATACAAAATATTACTCTATTCCAAATTATTCAACAAGTAATTACCTAAAGTTAACCTAGAAAAATTGGTATAGAGATTACAGAAACGAGTACGTATAATACATTCTTCTAGTATGGCTATATGTCTGCTCAAAACCCCCGAGGAAGATGCAGATGTATGACCATGAGGGAGAATGTTAATTTTCTCCAGTATTCTCTAGATGTCTCTAATCTTCTTTAAATTTTACATTAATTTTGTTGTTTTTATATTTATATGTATCTATGGTGTATTAGGCTATCCATATATATAAATCTATATCCATAGATTTATATATAACTAGCGGGTTAGTTGGGGTCACTACAAACCTGATGCTCCCGAGTAGTATCTTAACTGTAAAAAGTAACAGTTCTCGCTTTACATTTTTTTTTTTCCCCAAGTATCAACAAAATTGAAAATATTAACATTAATTGCAAAAAATGAATGTTAAACATTCATAAATACCGCATTTCAAACCACACGTGTAGCTATACAATACAGTGTACCCCGCTTTACAATATTAATCTGTTACCATCATATCACAAAAGTATCGTAATTTGAACCCAATAACACATTGTTTTTTGGTAATTCATTCCACACCTCGGAAGTTCAAATTTTCGCTATATAACTCGCTAAAATGTTGTTTTTATAGTGTAAATTGTATTAGTTACCAATTCAAATCATTAAACGCACTACACTTTCATCGTTATCACATGTTCTGTTATAAGAACCAATTTTGAACAGCTTTGTGTTATTTTTCTAAAGCACGCTTCTGGTCACGACCATAAAACAATAAAAACAATTTGCACTTTCCGGTTAATTGGGCTTTTCTGTTACTGCAAGCAATTACATATGGGTAGTAAACTTGATGTTATTGCATTTGTGAAAATATGTATAGCTGAAATTGTGTGGGTTTTTACGTTATTATGGTGAAATGTGTTTGCCCTTTACTGAAATCTTCAGTCGAATAAAAAAACATAAATAAATTTTCAGAATCTTCTCTTCATTCCGTTTTTTTTAAGCTTCGTAAAACTTGTTACTCCACGCAAATCGTGTTAGTTGCAATTTGTGCGTTCCATTAAAAAATGCTTGTGTGTGCTACTGAAATTTATAAAGAAAAGAGAAGATTATCTTAGAAATAAACGCCTCTTGAAGCATTTCTGAAGAAGACAACTCCTTGTGCAACAAACCAACGAGTGTCGAGCCAATGATGAGTGACCAACACGTATGATTTTGTCGATGATGATGATGAAGAATAAACATTCTTTAACATTTGTAAGTCATAATTTCTCTATTATTATAATTTGCTTGAATTTACAGGCTATGTTTTCATTTCTTTGGATAAATCAATCATTGTTTAAACAAACTAATTAGCTAACTAATTTCATTGTTGATAACATAACACCTATTTTTAACATTAGGTCTATGGGAAATAAATTCGCACTTTACGAGCACGCGCTAGGAAGGAATTAACTTGTAATATATAAATAAGTAAGTACATATATAAGTTTGTATTAATATATTGAATAAAGTATGCATAAATGGATGTGAAAGTTACACAAAGTTCCAGTAACTAGAAGGGTGAGGATAGTTGAAAAAGAAGCGTAGTAGATATGTAAAAGGTGAAGTGAAAGGACATTAATATCCTAAAAGTTGTAATGAATTAGGAAAATTACAGGCTAAATTACTAAGCCAATATAAGGTTGGAGAACTGTAAAGAAAAATTAGTATGGCTGGTGTGACAAAACAAAATTAAAGTTAAAAAATAAAAATAGAAAGTGGTACGGCTATCATCAGATATGGGGGAAACTTATTTAGGTAATGGTCGAATATAGGTAAGGCAAAAGTGCCTGATCTGATGTCAGCTGCAAAAATTATTGATACATGATCAGGTATTTCATCAGGGGGACTACACCTGACCATGTATCAGGAATTGTGTTTCTATACTTGTCTATAGTAGTAGAAGAAAAGTGAATGGCCAAAAAGCAAAATTAGCACTTTCTAATAACATATGGACAAGGTAGTCCCAATGCATTAAAATAAAAATAAGGATCAAGTTAGAATAAATATAGTTAATATAAATATGTAGAATTTAGTGTAGGATTTAAAGGATGTAATTGGAATTTTGTGTAGATTGGAATTCAATGGTTCAATAAATAAATCTGGAACAAGCACATGGTATAGAGTGAGGTATTAAATTGAGGATGGGGAAGGGAAAAAGGAGTAATTTAGATAAATACAGACAAAAAATAGCAATAGGGGTAGGATAGTAGGAAAGTTCATATCACCCTCGTATACACTAATAGTTTTACGAATGGGAAGAACGGTAGAAATAGACAGCAGAAAGATAAAAGCAAAGAAAAAGTTATTAAATAACACTGAGTTTGCTGGGGTTGTGAAGCCCAACCTTATAGTAAGGGCTCTGGCTTATGTAAGCATTAGTATAAAAGGGAGCTAATAGCAAATGCTTGTATTTTAAGGAAAAAATTATGTAGGTTGAAACATGCTGAAAAACAAATCTAAAACGAAACCGAAAGTATAATAAGAAGTGAATGATACCTGGAGTTTTCAAGAAATGCGTAGCAGAAATAAGCTGGCAGGAAAAATATACGTAGTAGAAGGAAGGGGGGGGGGCAATGAAACGCACATATTCAGTAGAGTAGATGATTGCACACAAACTTCAACCACATTAGCAATATAACCACATAATTTAACCCCAGGGGCTCACATCTGCGAGTATGGGCTTGGCAAACCCAGGGTCCTGAGCTGGATATCGTCATTCTTCCCTTTCTTGGCGATTCCTTTCTACTTCTGACTTTCACTCTCTCTCTGTCTGGATAACCCGGGGAATTTTTTTTTTTTTTTTTGGCTGATTCAGCATAAGTCTCATGCTTCCTTGCACCATATGGCTAATAATAATAATAATGAAGCAATTTATAGCAGCATAATGGACTTAACAGTGGGAAAATGGAATAGTAGGACTTTACCATGATAAAGTCATACAAAATTAGAAAAATAAACACTACCTTTCATAGATAAAGAAAAAGTGTTGAACAAGATGGTGGTAAAAGGAATGAAGATCAAATTTATATATAGTAACTTATATATATTATTGGATCCTTTAATGCTGCTTTGCACGTGTGTGTGTGTGTGTGTGTGTGTGTGTGTGTGTGTGTGTGTGTGTGTGTGTGTGTGTGTGTGTGTGTGTGTGCGCGCGCACATACATATTTTGCTCGGTTACTATACATTGAGTTAATAAAGTACATATGATGATAATTACATTCCATACCGGTGTATATATATACACATACCCACAGTTAAATACAGTTTTGCATCTCTGGTGTATTATGCCGTTATCCTAATAAATTACTACAGTTATTGCACCCTTTCCTATATTCCAAATTATGAATTGAAAATTTACTTATTTATGAGATTAGAAGCTAATATGCCATATAAATGAAACATAGCTTCTAATTTCAATGATGAAATGTGAAACTAAAACAATATTTTTATTTTTGCTTCTGGTATCATTTCAACAATTTTGAGCACATTGCTGTTATGCAATGCATTCTCAGTTTTCATAGTTTTAGTGGAACAATAATTTATAGACGTGCTTTTATTGTGTAGTTCAGATGAGTGAAAAGAGAAAAGGTGAGAGAGAACTGGTGCGACAAAAAAATATGAATCCTTTTCATTGAGGGGTCATTTTCACCTTTAAGCAGTATTATTCGGAAAGAATCATGGCTCAGACTTATAGCTATTAACAGGAAGGAAGCAACAACTCTCATTCAGTTTTGGAATGGGCTATAACATACTTATGACAGCGTTTGTTTGTTATTTGGTTTTAAGGAGCATTAGCAACTAAGGCCATATTGCTCTGGGATATGCGGTGGTCATTCCCTGACCTTTCTGCATCCTCTGTATTTGGTTATGACAGTGAGAAGCATTGCTGGAAGCTGGGAAGGTGTGTGTGTGTGTGTGTGTGTGTGTGTGTGTGTGTGTGTGTGTGTGTGTGTGTGTGTGTGTGTGTGTGTGATGGAGGTTTAATGGCGCATAAGCTGCTGGGACTATAGTGCACCTCTGGGAAGATATCAAGCAAATCTACTACGAAGGATTGTTGGAAAAAAACATTGTCCACAATTTGCCACAATTACGAAGATTTACAAAAAACATGAGAAAATGTCACAAAGGAGCTTTTAAGTTAAGCCTGTGGTTCTCAACCAGGTGTACACATGCATGCATAGGGATGCATGTGTACACCTGGATATTGTATCCAAAATGGTGGATTTTCATATGCTTAGTTTTTAGTAAAATATTTATCAGCTAATTGCAAAATTTTACTGATTTCACCATGGATGCCCTAGAATTTATCATGTTTTGAGAAAACTAAATCAAAACAAACTGTCCGGCCTATCATGGTGCCAAAGTGACATCATGTGATTTCTCCATAAATCACTTGTCAGTTCATATAGTTTTGTCTAGTTTAGCCTTTAGCAGTTTTTGCTATTCTAAGTGTAATTCTAGTTGACGAACGGATGTCATGTGCTGTTGTTTACAAAAATTTACTTTGAAACTAATGTACTGCATTTGAACAGTAACTGTGTTCCTCTCCAGAGGCAGCTGTTTGTAATTCGTGTTCCACTAGAATACTCTTTTACTGCATCCCCAGCTGAAGGAAGAAATTGGACGTTTACAGTAATTATTCATTGACAAGTCCTGTTGTTTACAAAAATTACTAGACAACTGAATATTGAATATATCGAAGCAAATATGGCCAATTTTTAGCTACTTTCCCCTCTTAGAAATATGTATGTTACAGTAGATAGCTTTGTGTTGCGAGTTTGTGCTGGAGTGACAAGTGGTTCTTCTACGTAACTATTTAAATTTTTATTTCACTCTGTCCAATCATGGATAAATTTTTAGTAAGAGGAACAAAGAGAAAGTTAGTTTACAGAGAGAACAGAAAAGTCAGAGAAAAGATAGAAAGACCAATTGAGAACACCTCCATATGACAGACCAAGTGGTGAGTGTAATCATGACCATTCACCAAGTCCATCTACAAGCAAATCAGCTCCAGATAAGAACCAAAAAAAGACGACATTATCAAAATGAATATTTGAAATATGGCTTTTATTATTGTGATGATGAACAGAATCAAATCTTTCTGTGTTTAATATGTTAACAGAAACTCGGCAATAACTGTATGAAATGCTCTCCGTTGATCAGACATTTTGAAAGAAATCGAGACTTGAACAGTAAGTCCACTGCTTGTCAAGGAGAGGCCCGCACTATTGGTGAAAATTTGATAATGCCATGTGCTATTGACCTGTGCAACAATATTTGGACCCAAAGAATCAACAAAAATAAAACAGGTGCCACTCTCAAATCACACTATAAAAAGAAGAATTTTACTTTGCTCAGCCAACCTTCTCAATGAACTCATTCATAAAAAGAAGTTGCCTGGACTTGACAAGAGCACTGATATCAGTAGCCTAGCTGTGCAAAGACATTCTTATCTGTAACAATTTGAAAACCACTACAACAGGAGTTGACATTTTTGAAAAAATTGGCAGCTTTTTTTTTTTTGTGCTCAAGAACTCAACTGGAAGATGTGTATTGATGTCTGTACTGATGGTGTCAAGCCCTTCCTGTTCAAGTAGTCACTGTGTACTCCAAACATAAAATTTAGATGTAAAAAACATTCCTGCAAAACAAAGATATTTTAAGACACTAATAGAAATCATCAATTAGGTGAAATCTAGTGGCTTAAACACAAGGCCTTTCTGGCTACATTTGCAACAAAATGGGCAGCGACTACGACCACTTATTTTTTTACATCGAAGCACATCGGCTGAGTCGAGGTAAAGTACTAATGAGATTCTCTGAAATTGTGATGTTTCTTGCTGATTGTAAAGCTGAAACCACAAGAAAAACAACTCGAGATAAACTGCAGGAATTCATTGACTTTGTCTAATGATTATAATTCCCAAGGGGTTGCATACCTTGCAGATATATTTGACAAACTGAACACACTGAATCTATCACTTCAAGATAAAAACATGACACTTTTTCATAGCCAGTGATAAAATATCTGCATTCTAAGATAATATTATTCTTTGGAGAAAGAGAGCTGAATCAGGACAATATGATACCTTCAATAGTTTTACTACATGTCTTGTTGAAAAAAGAATATCTCTGCAGAGTCAAACTTACAGAAAGAAATTATTGGCCAGATCACACAGCTGTCAAGAATATTTTTTTGTCAATAAAGACATTTAAAATTACAGGTGGTTAGTTTACCCTTTCTTGAAAAACAAACTCCTCTGTCCTACCCACAAAAGAACTCACTGATATCACTTGTAACATATCACTCCAAGAAAAGTTAAGCTTTTTTTAGTGTTCCACTGTCTTCTGGGCTACTTTGTTAGACTCTTTCTCTAATATAGCAGACATGGCAGAAATGGTAAAAATTAGTAAACTTTTACCATTTGTGATGACTTATTTATGTGAATGTGGGTTTGCCAAATATTGTGACACAAAATCAAAAAAGAGAAACAGACCTGACACTTCAGCAGGTATTCGCTGTCAGTCTCAACTTTGACACCTAATTTCAGGAAAATCACTGAAAATCTGTCACAGCAGGTCTCTCATTAGATTCACTGAGTAAGTCTATTTTTTATTTTAGTCTAAAAATAATACTTATTTTTTTTTTTAGTTAAAATTTTAAGAGGCGATTATTTTTTTTTTCCGCTATAATGCAGTACACACATGCAAAAAAACAAAAAATGCCCCTTTCTTAGCGTTCAATGCTAATCTTAGGGGTTACCTGAGGATGTTGCCAAACTTCCAGGGGATACCTCGGCCAAAAAAGGTTCAGAACCACTGGGTCAAGCAAAACACCTTAACCTAGAAGTGGATGAAAATGAATGAGTTGCCAGAATCTCACAGAGAAGATCTCATTACCGAAGATTTGATAGAATTTGTGCAGGCCACATGCAGAATGCAGACAAAAATAATAACAATGATGAAATCTGCAGTACCCCTTCCAAGAGTCTGAACCACACACTTAAGCGAAATAATCATAAGGTGGAAGAAGTAATTGGAGTCAGAGGGTTTCAATCCCAATGTTGAAAGAAGCGGTTATATTGTATGAGGTCTTCGTGACATCCATTTACTATTAAGATTATGATGAAAAGCAAATCACGAAACTTTCTGTGAATGAATTTTTCTACCACGATTAGTTTATCAAGTATGTACAGTAATTGTATTTATTCATATATTTTTTAAAAATATAACAGATTATTTGAAAATCTTCAGTAACATATCTTGTGAAGTTTGAAGAATTTCTACAGGAATTTAATGTTCAGTTAGGGTACATGCTGTTAGCATAGTTTCCCAGGGATAAATTGTGTATGTTAAGCTAACATTAGGTACACTTGTTTGATCTGCCCAGAACACATCCCAAATTTACAGTATTTAGTGCATGAAAAAATACATTCCATATTAAGCTCAATTTTCCAGAAGTATCATGGAATAAGGCAGGACTGCCTTTACGTAAACATTAAAGCATGCATGTGTTAACATTTTAGGTAGTCTACCTCGTTTTCCTTTTTTTTTTTTTAATTATAGTCTAATACTATTTTTTTACCTTAGTTAAATTAAGAAAAAAAAATTTACATAATGAGATTTATTACCTTTCAGTGTTGCCTTTTTGAGCACCTTCATTGCATATAAAACGCCAGCATCTGGTCCTATTATTTTCTTCACTAGAAAGACCTAGTAAATACCACATAATGCCTCAGTTACATTATTAAGAATAATAATAATAATCAGGGCAATAAAAATGAACTATAATAATTGTTTCTATACTTTCCATACTACAGAAACTACATTACACTACTTGTTCATATTCCTGACATCTCAGGGTTTTTAATAATGTTTGTTGTTTGGTTTTTAGGAGCATTAGCAACTAAGGCCATATTGCTCCGGGATATGCGGTGGTCATTCCCTGACCTTTCCGCATGCTCCGTATTTGGTGGTGACAGGCTCGAACCTCAGTCTAATCAAGAAGCGTATTTTTAATAATGAACATACTATACTACCAAAAGGAAAGACACCATTATAGTAATGAACATGTTCATGGCTACATTTATTCAAAGAAATAGGGTCATAATGAGTGCTTCAATGCATCATAGAAGATACTACCCATTTATGGTAGGAATTATTTATCTATTTATTTGGGTTTTTTTTAGGAGCATTAGCAACTAAGGTCATATTGCTCCGGGGTTTTGCAGTGGTCATTCCCTGACCTTTCCGCATCCTCAGTATTTGGTGATCACAGGCTCGAACCCCGGTCTAATCAAGAAGCGTGTGCTACACTCCTTCTCCTGCCCACCTGGCTATGGAGGTGCCCTGGTAGAAATGATATTGTGCTCCAATTTTTCCTTTAAAGCATTCATCAGCTCTATTAACAAAGTGGTTCATCTTAGCCGTGCTCTAATTCTACATTCCAATTCATCCCAAAGATGTTCAGAATAGGATTTTATGCTAGGCATTACAGTGTTCCTATGTTATTCTCTTTGAATCATGTATTCACAATCCAGACTTTCTGACATCAAGTATTGTCGTGTTGGAAGATGTAAGGGCCATTTCCATAAAGCTAGTAGGAGTGTGAGGAAATCAAGCACTAACTCAGTGTTGTTATGGGCCCCAAAGGATTTAAATTAAGGTGCCCATTAAGCTCTCAGCTGCCCACATCAATGCCAGAGCTTGCACTTGAACATCACGCAACACAGCGGCAATCCACAAGGCAGAATGCCCTGGTCCAAAGGACTTAGTTGTTGTCGGTGACTATTGTCAGGGAAACAGGGAACATATTGTGCAAAAAAAGGATAGGTGGAACAGGACCAGGGTATGTCTGCCAGGGGCAAAGGTTGATGACGTTGTAGAGCAGATATCTTTTGAGGGCAAAAAGGGTTATATTGTTGTACACATTGGCACTAATGATATTAAGAGTAGGAGACCGGTGGAATTACTTAACAAGTACAGGTCAACGCTGAAAAAAACCAGTGAGTTAGGGTTGAATTTGAAAGTGTCTTCAATTCTGCTCAGACACAATAGGAGGGAGTATATGATGAGAGCCTTGTCGATCAATTTGGCCCTGGAGAGATTGTGCAAGGCTCGAGGAGTAGAATTTTTCTCAGCCTTGTCTGTGCTGGTTAGCAGGAGAGACTGCTTCTACGAGGATGAGATACACTTAAATAGAAAGGTTGCAAGAATATTTGCTGGTGCTATCAAGGCAGAGTTAGGTTGGTCAGAAAACTGCTAGCTTAGAGGGTTACACAGACTAAAAGATTAACAGTAGCCATTGGCAGAGATGAAAGTGATTCTTGCACTGCTTCTATTGAAATGAAGTTGAGCAGCAGCCTGGAAAGCAAGGCAATGGGGATTTCCAGGACTGCTGGGGGTCATAGTGGAACAAGTAAATACACGAGCTATGTTAAGATGCTAGGATAACTAAGAGTAAAAACAGGTGCATGTATACTTACATGTACACCAATGCTAGGAGTATAGTTAATAAAATTGATGAGCTTGAAATGCTAGTCAAAACATCAAAGGCGGATATTGTTGGAATATTAGAGATGTGAGGTCAGACAGACATAAGCAGTGCAGAATTGGAATTTGGGGAGTACAATGTGTACAGGAAGGGAGGAGTTATGCTGTTAGTTAAGAAACACAAAATTTAAAGAAGTGCATCCAATTGATGTTGGTGGACAATGCAAAGTTGAGTCTGTTTGGTGTGACATAAGCACTGGGAAAGGAAAAATAAAAGTAGGTGTGTGTTATAGGCCCAATGAATCTGATGAGTATAATGAGCAATTGTGCAGAGAAATAGAATGGGCCAGTATATCCGAGTGTCTTACATATTGACTGGAATTTGTGGGTTGGTCACTCACACACTAGCAAGGCTTTTGTGGATTTATTGGATGATTGTTTTCTACAGCAGCATATTTGGGAGGCAACAAGAGGAAGTAATACTCTTGATCTGATTATCAGTAGTGATTCTTCATGCATTAAGAATCTGCAGATAAAGGAACCACTAGGTAGCAGTGATCACAGTGTGCTGAAGTGGAATTTACTCAAAGAGGTAACTACCATCAGGGGTAAAGAAAAGGGTTTTTTTGCTTTCGTAAAGGTGACTAAGGTGGTCTGAGACAGTATTTAAAATTCTATACGGTGAGACCAATTGATGATGTTACCAACAGCAAATTCAAAATGGGAAGCATTCAAAGAATTAATCTTGGAATGCTACTGGGTTTTTCATATCAACTAAGAAATATTGGTCAAGATTTAGGCCTAAATGGATGTCAGATAAACTAATTAGACATGTGGCAGAGAAAAAAAATGCCTGGGATACATATAAATTAACAGGTGACAGAAGACTATGATAGATATAAACTGGTCTGTAACCAAGTCACAGAGGAGGTTAGGCAGGCAAAGGCAGATTACGAGAAATCTTGGCAAAGGATGCAAAGAAAAACAGCAAAGAGTTCTTTACTTATGTAAAATCTAAAAGGAAGGGGATGAATCAGATTGGTCCACTTGATATCGATGGTTCAACTGTTGATGATCCTGCTCAGGTAGCTAACAAACTGAATAATTATTTTTCATCTACAGTCGCACGAGGAGTTACTCAGGGAGGGGAATGCCAGAGGTGTATTAAACTCTGGCAGTAAGCTAGATAACCTTGTAATAACTGAGAGTAAAGTGGAGGAGAAATTGTTGAAGATAAACATAAGAAAGGCACCAGGGGTGGATGGAATCTATCCAGTTATATTAAAGGAGGCAGCAACGGAAGTAAGCAAATCCTTAGCCATAATTATGAGAGTTTCCTTGGAATTAGGGGAGGTACCCATGGACTTGAGATGTGCAAATTTGACCCCAATCCACAAAGGAGGGTCGAGGTTAGTTTAACTTCTGTTCCCGGGAAATTAATGGAGTCACTCGTTAAAGAAGCACTGCAGGATCATCTAGACAAGACTTCAGTTATAGATGTAGAGCTGTTGGAACGAGTACAGAGAAGGGCAACAAGATTAGTGAATGGAACAAAGGGTTGCTCTTACGAAGAAAGGCTTAAGTTTTGCAGATTACAGTGTCTGGAGACTAGCTACCTGCGAAGTGATCTGATTGAGATGTATAAAGCTTTGAATGGTTTGAGCATGCTCA
This sequence comes from Mastigoproctus giganteus, assembly GCF_048544385.1. NCBI lineage: Eukaryota > Metazoa > Arthropoda > Arachnida > Uropygi > Thelyphonidae > Mastigoproctus > Mastigoproctus giganteus. The sequence goes on along the minus strand of NC_143582.1, from coordinate 33,132,863 downwards.
ATGCTGATGGGATTCTTCCTCTTGCTCAGAATAATCACCTGCAATTCACAGAACTGAATTCTTTCTTGGTAAGAATCCTCTTTTGTGTTCCTGACTAATCTTGTTACTCTTCCCTGTGTTCATTCCAACATTTCCATATCCTTAAAATTAGACTTCCAGACCTATATTGCAGTACTCAAGACACACCCTAACCATTGCCTTATATGAGAGGGGATTCAAAAAAGATTTGTAATCACCCAGTAGTTGTGACAGAAAGTTGAAATAAACACTATGTATTCAACTTTTTCAACAGTCACCAGACTAAATGACACATTTTTGCCACTTCTCAATAAACTTCCACAGGCCAGTTTTGTAGAAGTCCTCTGACTGCCCTTTAAACCACACTGCAGCAGCAGCAGCAAAGTGTTTTCCACAAAGGACTTCAGGGGAGGAAAAAGGAAAAAATTCGAGGGTGCAAGGTTTGAAGAATAAGCAGGATACAGCAATATTTCAAACCCACATTCGGGAGCGCACCACACTGCAGCATACAAGGAATGTGCAGGGGCATTATCGTGGAACAGGTGCACACCTTTTGAAAACTTTCCCAGTCTTTTCTTTTATAGCAGTATGTAGCTTTATGAGGAGGTTGGAATAATACTTCGTCACAGTACAGCTATTTTGAAGGTAATCTGTTTGTATTACACCATACTGATCCCAAAAAACTGACAGACTCACCTTACTTGGTTGCACCTTGGCCTTTGGAGGGGGGGGTGATTCTGCATGCTTCCATCATTTCAACATTTGTTTAGTTTCTGGATCAGTGTGATGGATCTAAGTTTTATCCATGATGACTGGCAGTGAAAAAACTCCTCTTGCTTTTCCTGACACATCAACAATTTTTCATATGCAGTGTGCCCTTTCCTTCTGGTAAGTGGTTGAACATCTATGAACCCATCTAGCTGACACTTAACTCATATGAAACAGTTGATGGATGATGTTCTCCACAGACCTTACACTAATCTGGAGCTTTGCAGCTAGTTCTTTGACACTGATATGGCAATCTTCCATGATTAATGACAATTTTTGCAACATTTCTTCTGTTACAGGAGTTCCTGGGCATGCTAGGATTTCTTCATCATGCACTGAGGTTCTTCCACATTTGAATTGTTTATACTAAAGTGCAACAACACTGTAATCTGTGCAGTCTTCTACGTAAACAGTGACCATTTCTTTGTGGACTGTTTTGTGTTTTCCCTTGCACAAAGAGGAACCAAATCACTGATCTCTATTCCACTTTATATATTGTGACACTTCACTTCATTCAGCACTGCAAATAACAAAAAAAAAAAAAAAAAAAAAGGAATTGTCAGATACCAAAATTTATGTAGTTGTTATAGAGATTAAAGTATTAAAAAAATATATATCTTTGTATTACAACTACTTCTTGGTGAATACAAATTTTTTTTTTTGAACCCCCTTGTACAACAGGATAATTACCTTCTTGTAAGTAATAGAGTAGTACAATGCAATGACTATCTTGATATGCTGGGCCTTTGTGCTTTTTCATATGCATTCCCTTCCTTCCACTTACTTTCCACAGTAGAGAGAGAGGTGGTAAAAAGAATATTTTAATCACATGACAATGGCAAGCGGCACAACCAGTCCCACACGTCGCTTTAGATACTTTAACACAATGTCAGACACAAGTCATATGGCCAGTGAAGTCTATCTATTGTCAAAAACGCCTGTACTATTGCATTACAGGGAGTCCCCGGTATCCGAGTATTCATTATCAGAGTCCCCGCAGTTACGAGTATTTGAAAATTAGAGATAAAGCTTTTTCCCTTGAGAAAATTGACCAACTTTAATATTTTTTTGTGAAAACAATCTTCATGATTGTGCAACAAATGTTAAGCACGAAGTTAAAGACATAACTAAATACTACACACAATTTTATCTGAAAAAACAAGAATAGAAAAAAAAAAAACACGAACTGTGGATTCATTCATTATCCGTACAACTGAAAAATAGTGTAACTGCAATAAACTTTACTTAATCTTACATTGCGCAAACATATTATAATATAAAAATGTCTAATAAAATAATTCTCATTTTTTAGTTCCTTCATCCATTTTTTACTATGTACAAGTACATAATAAATATTACTATATAATATTGGTGTAGATACGCCATATCTACTCATCCTTCATGAGTTGCCCATGTATTGCACTACCTTGAATAAGTAATGCTTCACTTGCAATACCAGAGTACCTGCCCGCCCACCCACCAATGAAAAGCCAGCTAGCTTTGAAACAGTGCTGTCTGGGTGGTGGCACCCACCGAGAATAAGTAACAATAGTCTTCTCTATTAGTGAAGCGTTACTTATTCGAGGTAGTGCAATACAGGGGCAACTCGTCGTGAATGATCAGCACAATATGAGATACAGATGAAATGATGCTTTTCACACTACTATCAGTTTTTCTTTAACAGTTGTCTATGGTGTATCTATACCGATATTATACAGATATAGAATCTTAAACTCTTATGCCTAGTTGCATTTAGTTTTATTTAAATAATAAACATTACGAAAATTGGTCCTCGTTTTAAGTGGAATTTTTGGGAACCAATTATCCTCGGATAACGAGGATCCCTATATAATGTTTTAAATTTAATATCTTAACTGTATATAAAAGGTTTTTATTATTTATATAGCTTTAATTGTACAACATTTATATTTTATTTTTATTGTATATAATTACAAAGGTTGGCAGGGTGGTTAATGATAGGAATGATAGTATGCTACTGCAACAGGATCTAGAAAAGTTACACAGATGGGCTCAGAAATGGTAATCGAAGTTTAATATTGACAAATGCAACATATTGCATATGGGTAGCAGTAACCCCAAGTGTAACGTACCAACTGTGTGGTACTACACTTGAGCTGGGGTAATTGTGCAGTTGGATATGAAGTTCTCTGAGCAATGCAGGCAGGCTGACAGACAGCTCATGAATTTTGTCAATGATATATAAGAATTTTTCTAGGAGGGATAAGGAGGTGATTATCCCGTTGCATAAGGCAATGGCCAGGCCACATCTTGAGTACTGCATACAGGTCTGGAGGACTCGTTTTAGGAAGGATGTGAAGCTGCTGGAACAAGTACAGAGAAGGGCAACAAAATGTGTGAGGGGAACAAAGGGGTGCTCTTACCAAGAAAGGCTTCAGTTCTGCAAATTCCAGTGTCTGGAGACTAGGCACCCATGAAGTGATCTGATTGAGGAGTTTAAGGCTTTGATGGATTGAGCAAGCTCAATGCTGATAGGATTCTTCCTCTTGCTCAGACCCCACACAATGAGGAGCACAAATTCAAATTCAGGAAAGTATGGTTGCAGAATAGATATGTGGAAGTTTACCTTTTAGCCAGTGGGTAGTTGATTGCTGGAAGAAGCTTCCATCTTTTGTTAAGGAGGTTGATAGCGTAAATAAATTCAAGAAAGAATTACACAAACTATTGGATGGAATGGATAGGTGAAATGGGTTTTTGGCTGATGCTGTATAAGCCGAGGGCACTCTGGTCACGAAAGAGAACAGTCGGTGGAATTTTGGATGCTGTAAAGGGATAATTATTTAGATAGTTTTACCATATTCTTCATTAATTAACATACTACATTGTGTTTTACAAAGATATTAAATAGGTTTAGTAGCATTCGTTAGCTTCTTATTTTGAATTTAACTAGTGATTTTTGGAAGTTACGACTCCCCGTGTTGGCACCAATATTGTTGAACTAGCTGCCACATTGTAATTGATAAGAAATAGCATGACGTATATATCTCATTCTGACAGCGTAAGGTATAACGTAAAACTAGATAATGTAATACAAAGCAATTTATTAGGAATCGGTTAGCTTAGTATAGTATTATCAATTAATCAAAATTATTAATCTTATTAAATTCTGTTAATTAAACTGTATTTAAGCAGAAATCATGACCCAGACTAGAGGTGCGAGGCAAAGATCACAGACTAGTGAGAGTGCTGTGACTCGGGAGAGAAATGAAGGGGGAGATTCTCCAATGCATCACAGTCTCAAAAAATGTGCAAAATGTGAAATGGTTGCGGAACTTTCTAAAACAGGACATGATCTAGCCAAGGTGTGAGTGTGTGTGTGTGTGTGTGTGTGTGGGCACACGCTCTCTAATTGCCTACAGTGTCAAGAAATTAGGCGCCAACTCAGCGTTCTGATGGGAGTCTATGAGACTGAGGTGTAGGGTAAATGCCCTCAAAGATATTAACAAGGGGCCCATCAAGCTCTCAGCTGCCCAGCTCAATGGCAGAACTGACTCCTGTGCATCAGGCAACACAGAGAATCTCTAAGGCAGAATGCACTGGTCCCAAAGAAACTAGTTATTGTTGGTGACTATTGTCAGGGAGACAGGGAATATACTATGCAAGAAGAATAGGTGGAACAGGACCAGGGTACGTCTGCCAGGGACAAAAGTTGATGACGTTGTACAGCAGATATCATCTTTTAAGGGCATAAAAGGTAATGTTGTTGTTGTGGTGTTTTCTGGCGCAAGAGCTACTTAGACCATATTGCGCCTTCCAAATTAATTAAGGTACTTATGATAACTGCACGGTGAGCAGTTAGAAACGGTCATACATTTTTATTTGTTTTATATAGAAAAAGAATTCAGAGAGATTTGCTTCTTTGCCTATTATGCTATTCAGAGAGAGAGGTTGCTGTAGATCTGAAATGAAACTAAAAGACATTCGTCGGGCATTGCTGAACAAGTTACATTCAAGGAGTATATGTTTTACTGTAAGTGGTTGCGAGCAGTGTGCACACTGCGGAGGATCATTTCCTGTAAGCAGATAGAGATGTGTGAGGTGAGTGTGACCTATACGAGTTCTGGCTAAGATTACTTCTTCTTTTCTATTTTTACGAAGGCTAGAAGTCCATAATTGTGGTTCAGGTTTTATTTGAAATAGCTTGTTATTTGTTTGCATTTTCCACAGAAGTGTCCATTGTTCAAAAGATGTTCGCTGTATGTTATGCCTATAATCAGGATATGGAACTAGGTCATTTATTGAGGATATGATGGAAGGACACTTGGCAGCACTGTCTGCACATTCGTTTCCTGGAATACCACTGTGTCCAGGGATCCATGAAAAGATAACGGTTTTCTGATGCTCATGAAGACGCATCAGCATATGTTTTACGAGCTTTAGTAAAGGATTTTTAGGTGGGGAAGTCCTTTTAAAAGTTAAAATAGCACTCTGTGAATCAGTGTATATTATACTTTTATTTATTGACATTAGCGAGATGTTTTCCAGAGCAAGCTTAATGGCATGGAGTTCAGCAGTATAGCTGCTGCATTCGGTTGGAAGTGAAATTGAGACAGTTGTATTAGGGAAGACGGCAGCTGCACCCACTCGACTGTCAGACTTCGAACCATCAGTATAGATCTTAGTAAAGTGGGGGTACTTTTGTGAGTGAGCAACATGTAGTTGTTGGATGTTAGTATCTGCTATAGAGTCTTTACCCCATTGCTCAAAGTATTCATCAGAAGAAAGTGTGAAGTTAGTCCAAGGGGGATCCGGATCTTTTTTTTCTCTGATGATATTATCAAGCTGAATATTCCAGCTTTCTGTTAGATTCTGCAGTCTGATGCCAGAAGGTCGAATTGTTCTAGGTTTATTTGTATAATGGGTTTTCAATTGAGGATTATGCAACAGTGGCCAAACTGGATGAGTAGGCAGACTTTTAATTTTAGCTGAGTAGTTTATCAGCAACATCTTTCTTCTGATGCTAAGCGGAGGTTCGTGAGCCTCAACATAAAGACTTTGAACTGGTGATGTTCTATATGCACCTAGGGCTATCCTAAGAGAAGAATGCTGGATGGGTGCAAGACGGGCCAAGGTGCTCTCCCTAGCTGAGTCATAAACAGGTGCTCCGTAGTCTAATCGAGATCTAATTAGAGATTTATATAAGTGGAGCAGGGTATAACGATCGGCGCCCCAAGATGTACTGGAGATGACCCGGAGTATATTCATTTTCTTTGTGCAAGTGGTTCTTAGGTACTTGATGTGCTCCTGGAAGTTTAACTTTTTATCAAAAATTAGCCCTACAAGGCGAATACTGTTCACAGTTGGTAGTGGATGATCGGCCAAGTGCAACTCGGGTTCAGGATGCATTGCGCGCTTCGTGCAGAAATGTATAGCTGTAGATTTGTGGCTTGACAGTTTGTATCCATTTTGCGCAATCCATAATTCAACGTTATTAATGGATATTTGTAGATGCCTCTCAATATAGTTCATATTCTGAGAATGGCAGGATATGGTAAGATCATCTGCATAGAGATACGAGTCAACGGTATTTGGAATGCTGTTTGTGATGTTGTTTATTCGTATTGCAAACAGAGTGGCACTAAGAACAGAGCCTTGTGGGACTCCTTCTTCTTGAATGTATGTTTGAGATAAAACCTGCCGGTACCTCACTTGGAAAGATCTGTGCTGAAGGAAGCTTTGAATAAAGTATGGTAAATGGCCTCTCATATGAATAGAATGGAGATCTCTTAGGATACCGTAGCGCCATGTGGTATCAAAGGCCTTCTCTATATCAAGGCATATCATGACGAGATGGTGATTTCTGATGAATGCATTTCTTATGTTGGATTCGGCTTTGGTCATGAGGTCTAGGGAAGATCTATTCTTCCGAAAGCCAAACTGATTATCACTGATTATGTTTTCGGATTCAAGATACCAGGTGAGTCGATGGTGAACCATTTTTTCTAAAGTCTTACTCAGGCAGCTGGTTAGAGAAATTGGTCTATAGTTGTTAGGAATCGAATGGTCTTTTCCAGGTTTAGGTATGGCTATTACGTAAGAATGTCGCCAGGAAGTAGGGAATATATGTTCTGAGAATATTCTATTGTAAAAGTTTAGCAATGAAATTAGTGATTTCTGATTGAGGTGTTGAATCATTATATTGTAGATTCCATCAGGGCCAGGAGAGCTGTTTTTTGAGGTATATATAGATTCTTTCAGTTCAGATATTGTGAGTGGTTGGTTATATGTAAAAGAACTTGCAGTTTTGAAGTTTAGTTTCCTTTTCTCAGCTTCAGCTTTGATCTTTTGAAAAGATGGTTGATATGCAGTTGAGGCGGACAATTCACAGAACACCGTTCCTAAGGCATTGGCAATTTCATCAACAGATGAGATCTCCTTCCCATTCCAATTAATAATAGGAGAAGGCAACTTATGATATTTACCATTTAGTTTCTTTATTTTTTCCCAGATTATTCTGGTATCAGTATCTTTGTTGATTGAGGAGGCAAATTTTATCCACGAGTCTTTTTTCGCCTTCCGCCGGATATAACGAGCTTTAGCTCTCAGTCTCTTGAAGATAATAAGGCTGGCAGTGGTGGGATGTTTGCGGAAGGCGTTCCATGCTTTGTTTTTTTCTCTCTTCGCTTTATTACAGTCACCATTCCACCAGTGATTGATATGCCGATGGTTTCTTATTTGAGACTGTGGGATGGCGGCTTTTGCTGCTGTTAGTATCTGCGTTGTGATATGATCGGTGACAGTGTCAATAGCAGAAGACTCTATGGTGTCATCATCAAAAGATACATGACTGGTAAATTTCGTCCAGTTTGCTTTGGAAAATTTCCATTTTGTTTTTGTTTCAGTTTGTTTGGATTGGGTGGTTTGAATACTACAGATCAGCGGATAGTGGTCACTATTTAGAGGATTGTCATGTACTGCCCACTCTATAGTTGGGAAGAGGATCGGAGAGCAAATTGAGAGATCTATTGCACTGGTTGACCCAGTAGGAAAATGGATATATGTCGGTAAGCCATTATTCAATAGTGTCAAATTTTCTCGGTCAAGTAACATTTCAATGAGATCACCACGTCCGTCTGAGACCAGAGATCCCCATAATGGATGATGCCCATTAAAATCTCCTAGTAAACAAATAGGAGGTGGTAATTGAGAAATTAGATTTAACAGTTGCTGAATTGTACATGATTGATTCGGTGGAAGATAAATTGAGGCTAGTGTCAGTGTGATACCGATTACTATACGGGTAGCAACAGCTTCTAATGGTGTTTGTAGTGGAATGTGCCTGGAGGGAACTCCTGATTCCACTAGTATAGCTACTCCTCCATGGGGGCTGTTAGTTTCAGATCGATCTTTTCTGAAGATAGTATAGTTTTTGACTGAAACGGATATATTTGTTGTTAGATTTGTCTCTTGCAAGCATATGGCAGCAGGATTGTAACGGTTAATTATTTCATAGATATCATCAATATTGCTGCGAAAACCTCTGCAATTCCATTGTATGATTTGTTCCATTATTTGGTTTTGTGAGCGGAAGAGGAGTCTGTTTGCTTTTTGTGAGAGGCTTGTTTAAATCTGTCGTGTTTTGATTTTTCTTTTTTTGAAAAATTTGGGCGTCTTGAGTCATTGCCTTCTTCCATATCATCATCTGCATGTATTTCAAGCAGATCTTCTGAGTTGGTGGTATCATCGGTGTCCATGCTTGAGGGGTGAGATTGCTTCACCTCAACTGGATCTAATTTTTCCGCTGCTTGACAATGGGGAAGTTTCTGGGATGGAACTGTCAGTGGCGTATTACTGCATTGATCGACTGCCTTTGATGGATGTTGGACCGAGAGGACTGATCTAGCCCAGTCTGAGATCGATGTATCTGGAGGGATGGACACGTCTGTCTGACATCCTACTGACTGGTGACTATAAGTAGCAGAGGCATAAGTGCATTTTGGATTATTTAATCTTACTTGTTTTCTTGCCTCTTGGTAGGAAACTTTATTTTCAACTTTATACTTTTGTATCTTTTTCCCCAACTTCCAGAGGTCGCAGTCTTTGGAGTATGCCGGATGGCTACCCTTGCAATTTGGACACTGTGGGGTTGGTGCCTTACATTCTGTTTGTGTGTGAGTTTTACACCCACAGTTTGCACATATTGCGTCTCCACGGCATGCTGTCTGGGAATGGCCAAATTTCTGGCATTTAAAACATCTTAGGGGGTTCGGAATATATGGCCGAACGCGACAGTTTAAATATCCTGCCTTGACTGAAGGTGGTAGGTTTGGAGAACTGAAAGTTAAAATTATACTCCGGGTAGGAACTAAACTGCCATCTTTTCGGATCATGATCCTCTTTGCCTGAGTGACTTTTTGTTCTTTAAGTTCCTGGGCTATTTCATCTTCAGGAACGTTTAATAGATCCCATTCAGTGATCACTCCCTTTGAGGAATTGAGGGTGTTATGTGGTGTGATTTGAACTGGGATTCCACTCAAGGATGTCATACTTAATAATAGTTCAGAGTGTCGAGAATTGGTGGTCTCTATTAATAAATCCCCAGATTGGAGACGTTTCACCATTTTTGGTGAACCTGCGGCATGTTCGAGGCATCTCTGAATAATAAAGGGGGAGAGCTTGCTCACAGGTTGTGTTGACAGAGAATGTATTATCAGGAATGCTGGTAATTCCTGTCTGCCAATGTCTTTTTTCATCCTCTTCGATAGAGAGAAGTCATGGTCAGTGTCGTGTATGTCATTTGCTTGCGAGCTCTTTGGCTCTAAGCGTGGAAAGTCACTTGTTTCCATCTCTGCTCCTTTTAGCCCCGGGGGTTGTCTTATCCCCCAGGTTACCGGCCCCGCCACGTGGAGGCAGGAGCGGTGCCACCAGTGACCAAGCGGTTGTTGAAGAAAATAAAGGGTTAGTAATGAATATATAGAATAAAAAAAGAAAGGTAGATTTCCTCTCTCGGTTCTTACTTTTGTCCTTTAAAGTACAGAACCTCTTCAAGTAAACTAAAGAACAGGTGACGCTAGAAAAGAATCAAAACTATAACACTTTGGGAGAGCACTATATATTCGCAGGGAGAAAATCGCTTGTCACTATCGCTTGGCACTCGGGGCCATAAAAGGTAATACTGTTGTACATTGGAACTAATGACATTAAAAGTAAGAGACCTGCAGATTTACTCAACAAGTACAGGTCAATGTTAAAAAAAAGTTGCGAGTTAGGGTTGAATGTGAAAGTGTCTGCAATTCTGCTCAGACACGATAGGAGGGATTATTTGATGAGAGCCTCGTTGATCAGTTCGACCCTGGAGAGATCATGCAAGGCCCAAGGGGTAGAAATTTTTTCAGCCTGGTCTGTGCTTGTTGACAGGAGAGACTGCTTCTACAGGGATGAGGTACACTTAAATAGAAAGGGTGCAAGAATATTTGCGGATGCTATCGAGGCAGTGTTAGGTAGGTCGAAAAACTGCTAGCTTGTTGGGATACACAGAATAATGAATTAACAGTAGCCTCAGGGAGAGGTGGAAATGATTCTTGCAATTCTTCTATTGAAATGCAATTGAGCAGGAGCCTGGAAAGCAAGGTAATGGGGATTTCCAGGATTTCTAAGAGTCATAGTGGAACAAGTAAATACATGGGCTGTGTTAGGGTAACTAAGAGTAGAAACAGGTGCATGTATACTTGCATGTACACCAATGCTAGGAGTATAATTAATAAATTTGATGAGCTTGAAGTGCTAGTTAAGACATCAAAGGCAGATATTGTTGAGATATCGGAGATGTGGTGTCACACAGATATAAGCAGTGCAGAACTGGAATTTGAGTACAATGTGTACAGAAAGGATAGACAGGACAGGAAGGGAGGAGGGGTTATGCTGTTAGTTAAGAAACAAAATCTAAGGAAGTGCATTCAATTGATGTTGGCAAACAATACAATGTTGAGTCTGTTTGGTGTGACATAAGCACTGGAAAAGGAAAAATTAGAGTAGGTGTGTGTTTTAGGCTTAATGAGTCTGAGCAATTGTGCAGAGAAATAGAGTGGGCCAGTAAATCAGAGTGTCTTATATTGTGGGATTTTAATTTCCCAGATTTTGACTGGAACTTGTGGTTGGTCACTCACACATTAGCAAGACTTTTTTTGGGTTTATTGGATGACTGTTTTCTACAGCAGCAAATTCGAGAGGCAACCAGAGGGAGTAATATTCTTGATCTGATTATCAGCAGTGATTATTCATTCTTTAAGAATTTGCAGATAAAGGAACCACTGGGTGGCAGTGATCACAATGTACTGATATGGTAATTACTTAAAGATGTACTACATAAAGGCTAAAGGGAAGAGCTTTTGCTTTTGTAAAAGTGACTACAGGGATCTGACAGTTTTTAAATTCTGTACAGTGGGATCAACTGAAGATGTTAACAACGTTGAATTCTAAATGGGAAGCCTTCAGGGACTAAATCTCGGAAGATACTAGGCTTTTCATTCCAACTAGAAATACTGTTCAAGGTTCAGGCCTAAATCGATGTCAGATGAATTGTAAATTCATCTGACATCGAATTGTAATGAGGCTCGTGGCAGAGAAGAAAAATATATGGGATGCATATAAATTATCAGGTGACACAGAAGTCTGTGGCAGATATAAGCTTGTCTGTAATCAAGACACAAAGAAGATTAGGCACGTGAAGGCAGATTACGAGAAATCTTTGGCATAGGATGCAAAGAAAAACAGCAAAAAGTTACTTACTTATGTAAACTATAGAATGAAAGGGTTGAATCAGATTGGACCACTAAACACAGATGGGTTCACTATTGATAATCAGGCGCCTCCGTAGCCAGGTGGGAAGGAGCAGCAGTGCGTAGCACACGCTTCTTGATTAGACCGGAGTTCGAGCCCGTCACCACCAAATACAGAGGATGTGGAAAGGTCAGGGAATGACCACCGCATATCCCGGAGCAATATGGCCTTAGTTGCTAATGCTCCTAAAAACCAAATAACAAACAACTATTGATAATCATGCTCAGATAGCTGATAAACTGAATGAGTATTTTGCATCTACATTCACACATGAGGAGTTATTCAATGAGGGGAATGCCAGAAGTTTATTAAAGTCTAACAAGGAGCTAAGTGATTTTGTAATAACTGAGAGCAAATTGGAGGAGAAATTAGTGAAGTTAAACATAAGAAAAGCACATGGGGTGGATCAGATCTATCCAGTTATACTAAAGGAGGAAGCAAAGGAAGTAAGCAAACCCTTAGCAATAATTATGAGACCTTTCTTGGACTCAGAGGAATCCCCCACGCACTGGAGGTGTGCAAATGTATCACCAATTCACAAAGGGTGTTCAAAAGGTGACACAAGTAACTATACACCTGTTAGTTTGTGTTCCAGGGAAACTTACTTTCTTTCTTTGTTAGTTGTTGGCGCATCAGCTTCTGTGGCCATAATGCACCTCCCAAGGTTTTTGCACTACTCTGATCCAAGACTGAGGTGGGATTCTGTTCCAGGGAAAATAAATGGTATCACTGGTTAAAGAAGCATTGCAGGATCATCTAGATACGACTGCAATAATAGTTAAGACACAGCATGGGTTTGTTAAAGGGAGGTCTTGTCTGACCAATTTGATTGGATATTATGATGTGGTCACAAAGGAACTGAATGTCAAAAATAATTTTGATATCATATATTTGGATTTCTAGAAAGCTTTTGATACTGTTGCACATGAAAGACTGCTGTAAAAATTGGAGAGATATGGCATTAAGGGTAAGTTTCTACAATGGATAAAGGGATGGTTGAGTGGGAGAAGACAGAGTGGTAATTAATGGACACTGCTCTTCGTGTACAAATGTTATTAGTGGAGTTCCCCAGGGTTCGGTGCTAGGCACATTGTTGTTTTGTGTATTCATCAATGATATTGATGAAGGTATATCAGGATTAATGTCCAGGTTTGCAGATGATACAAAGGTTGGCAGGGTTGTTAACGACAGTAAAGACAGTATGCTACTCCAACTGGATCTAGATAAGTTGGGCAAATGGGCTGAGAAGTGGCAACTGAAGTTTAACATTGACAAATGCAAAGTACTGCATATGGGTAGCAATAACCGAAGACAAACATACCAACGGTGTGGTACTACCCTCAGGGAAGTGGAAAAGACCTGGGAGAATTGTGCAGTCAAATATGAAGTTTGCTGACAGTACAGACGGGCTGCCAGGCCAGGTCACGGAATCTTGTCAATGATATAAAGGAATTTTGATAGCAGGGACAGGGAGGTGATTATCCCATCGTACAAGGCAATGGTCAGGCCACACCTAGAGTACTGTGTACAGGTCTGGAGGCCTCATTTTATGAAGGATGTAGAGTTGCTAGATAGAACGAGTACAAAGAAGGGCAACAAGATTGGTGAGTGGAACTAAGGGGTGGTCTTACAACGAAAGATTTAAGTTCTGCAGATTGCAATGCCCAGAGAGTAGGCACCTGCGAGGTGATCTGATTGAAGTGTATAAGGCCTTGAATGGGTTGAGCAAGCTGAATGCTGATGGGATTCTTCCTCTTGCTCAGATTAAGAACCTGAGGGGGCACAGATTCAAATTGAGGAAAGGCAGTTGTAGAATGGATGTGCAGAAGTTTGCTTTTAGCCAGCAGATGGTTGATTGGTTAAACAGACCTCTATCGTTTGTTGCCTAAATAAGGCTGAACTGGACAGGCATTTGGAACAAATGGTAGGGTGTTTTTTTTTTTTTTTTTGTTTGATGATAATAAGCTTGCTTTCTTGCATCATATGCATCTACTAAGGCTAATGCAAAAAGATTGCTTTCTTGCATCATCTGCCACTACTAATGCTAATGATACTAATAGTAAAATTAAAAAGAAATTCCTGTCTAACTGTTACCCTAACTTCTATTCCAGAGAAAATAATGGAGTCACTGGTTAAAGAAGTAATGCAGTGCCATCTAGACAGGAGTGCAGTTATACTTCAGTCATAGCACGGGTTAGTTAAGACGAGATCATGTGTGACCAATTTGATTGGATACTATGATGCAGTGACAAAGGAACTGGATGCAAAAAATAATTTTGATATTATATATACTTAGATTACAGGAAAGCTCTGGATACTGTTGCAAATAAGAGACTACTGTACAAACTGGAGCAGAGTGGCATTAAGGGAAATTGCTGCTGGTTGAGTGGGAGAAGACAAAGTGGTTATCATTGGACACTGCTCTTCATGGACTAATGTTATTAGTAGAGTCCTATAGGGTTTGGTGCATTAATTTATTAATGATACAGATGAGTATATATCAGGCTGAATGTCTAAGTCTGCATATGATACAAAGATTAGCAGGGTAGTTAATTACAGCAATGAACGCACTGCTGCAACACGATCTAGAAAAATTAATCAGATGGGCTGAGAAATAAAAATTGAAGTTGAACATTAACAAATGTAAGGTACTGCATATGGGTAGCAAGTAATCCCAGAATAATGTATTAACTCTGTATTACTACACTCAGGGTAGTGGAAAATGAAAAGGACCTGGGAGTAACTGCACAGTCTGATATGAAGTTCTCTGAGCAGCGCAGACAGGCTGCCAGTGCAGCTCATGGGGTTTTGACATATACAGAAATTTTTCTAGGAGGGATAAGGAGGCTTGTTTGTTTGTTTGTTATTTGGGAGCATTAGCAACTAAGGACATATTGCTCCGGCGATACGCGGTGGTCATTCCCTTACCTTTCAGCATCCTCCTTATTTGGTGGTGAAGGGCTCGAACTCCAGTCTAATCAAGAAGTGTGTGCTACGCACTGCTGCTCCTTCCCACCTGGCTATGGAGGCAATTATCCCATTGTATAAGGCAATGGTCAGGCCACACCTTGAATACTGCAAACGAGTCTGGAAGCCTCATTTTTGGAAGGATGTAGAGCTGCTGAAACAAGTACAGAGAAGGGCAATGAGATTGGTGAGGGGAACAAAGGGGTCCTCTTACCAAGAAAGGCTTCAGTTTTGCAAATTGCAGCACCTGGAGATTAGGCACCTGCAGAGCAATCTGATTGAGGTGTTTAAGGATTTGAATGGATTGAGCAAGCTCAATGCTGATGGAATTCTTCCTCTTACTCAGACCATGCACATAAAAAAGCATAAATTCAAATTAACGGAGGATGGTTGTAGAACAGATGTGCAGAAGTGTGCCTTTAACCAGTGGGTGGTTTTGCTAGAACAAACGTCTGTCTGATGTTGTGGAAGTGGATAGTGTGAATAAATTCAAGGAATAACTAGACAAACTGTTGGAGGGATGGATAGGTGAACTGGGTTTTTTTTTTATTTTTGGCATGCTCTAAGCTTGCTTTCTTGTATCATTTGCCACTACTAATACCAATGATTAAACTTAGTACTCTTTTTCAATTTACAAGATGTTTGCCCTCTACACAGTGGTTGTTAATCTATATTGAAGAAACTGAGTATTTTCTGAAACTTTGCAGGCCAAGTGTGTTGATTTAGCATCAACATGTTTTGCTATATATGCACTAATGAAGCTGCATGACGTCTTCAATGAAAAATAAATGAACTACAGCATTTATGATTAATAAGAAAACATTTTTTATTACAAACATCAATAAAAGAAAAAATTTATTACTTAAGCTTACAGAATGATCTCGAATATTTGAAGCTTTGTCAAATATACAAATCAAAACACGCTGGGGTTCATTTTTATTATTTTTTTTTTTTATGAAATCCCCAAACACAAAAGGTATAAGAACCTACAGTGCTTAGTACTGTGCAGAGAAGATGATGCTTGTTAACATTAGACTTGAATTTCTGTAGATTGTAGTTTTCAAGAAATACATATGGAGGAAAGTTGTTCCAGAAAACAGAAGTAGAAGGGATAAACTAAACAAGGATGAAGAAAAGGTGGTTGTGTGAGTTCGAAGTTGGATAGAGAATGGATGATGAATGCTTGCAGCACATGTTTGGACTGGTTTGAAAGGGTGGGAGAATTACAGTTGCCACTTCAAAAGAAAATCGATCATGGATATATCTACAGAAAAGCATGCAGCAAAATCTTATCTTCTGTGAGACAGAGAGTTGACAGAATATGTAGGAGACAGGTGAATAATGGAACCTGACTGTTCCCTTTTGAATGGGGGTAAGAAGCATGAGAGAGGTTTTGGGACCACCACAGATGTGGGAACAATATTCCACAGTAGGGTGGATTTGAGATTTGTATGGAGCAAGCAGCTGTTTAGAAGAAAAGTAATGCAGAGTGAAAAAGGAAATAGTATTTTTTATGCAGAGGAAGCAATATTTATGATGTTGCTTAGAATTATTGTGGCAGGGAATCGTGTGATGATGTAAATAGTTCTGGATGACCATCCACCACAGAAGAAAACTGCATGGATGACCTAGTGTAAGACAGACAAATGACTGTTAGACATATAGCTGAATCTGTAGACATTTTAATCGGCAGTTTCAATTCAATCCTGATGAAACCATTTAGAATGAAAAGGGTGAGTGCTTGATAAGTCCAATGAATGCTGACAGATGAGCAAAAGGTATGCCACAAATGAATGTACATCACTAACTTGAACATATTCATGAGAATATGTGAAATTTCTGGTCCCAGATTGTTACAATGAATGAAACAATGGTTCATCACTTTGACCCAGACGCTAAAAAACAAAGTCTAATGTGGAAGCATCCATTTTCTCTGCCTCCCAAGAAGACGACTGTTATTCCATCAGCTGGCAAGGTGATGACATCAGTTTTTTTGGGGTGCAAAAGGTATCATCATGATTGACTACCTAGAAAACTGCCCCACTATCATTGGTGAATACTACGGCAACCTCATAAGGCAACTTTGTGAGGCCATCAAGGAAAAGTGTATGGAAAACTGAAAAAGGTGTCTTGCTCCTTCATGCTAATGCACCCAGTCATACTTCGCAAATTGCACTGCCTGCCACAGAGACTGCAGAATTTCAGGTGCTTCAGCATCCGCTCTATTCTTCAGATTTTGCTCCTTGTGGCTTTTATTTGTTCTGAAGCTGAAGGATAACATCTGTGGCAAGAGGTATGCCTCTTGCTCTGGGGTGGTCGCAGCTGTGGGTGCATTGGTGGGAAGACCAATATATATATATATATATATATATATATATATTTTTTTTTTTTTTTTTTTCCAATGGGATCAAAGCACTACAGTATTGGTGGGAGAAGTGCACTGCAGTGGCTGGAGACTATGTCGAAAAATAAAAATATCATAATGGTACGGCTTTCCTGTTTGTTTTAGAATATGAACTTTTTGAACCATCCTTGTAAGTTTTCTCTCCCCCAGTGGGGAATTACTTGGAGATCGGCATATCACCATCATCATAAAAAGAAGTGGACTGACAAAGTATTCAAGTCATGACATTGTGCTGGAGTTATGATCTGTCTTGAATTTCTGCACTCACAGGTACCCCTTCATTGGCCCCAAACAAATGATAATCGCTAGGAGATATATCTGAATTGTAAGGAGAGTGGTTTGTGACTTCCCAGCCCAAAGTTGCCAATGTCAAACCTCGCTCTCAAATTCACTATGTTGATGCACACTGTCAATACAGAAGAATGATTCTCTTTGACAGTTTCCTAAGTCTTTTCTTGCAATCACTAAGAAACAAGTTGCTGTAATAATGGGCATTACCTGCTTCACAAGATGACAAAATAAAAAAAAAATTTTTTAATTAGAAAAAAAAAAACTGACAAGAATCAAGCCTTCTGAATCTCAAAGAAACTTGCCATGACTTGCCAGCTAAAAGTTGTTCTGAATTTTTTGGGTGGAGGGATGATCCTTTGTGGCCATTCCATAGTGGGTCACTTTGATTCTGGAGTGACGTAGTGCACACATATCCCATCACGTCATGTAACTATCTGCTAAAGAAATGCATTTCCCTCTAGTATAAACCAGTTTGAATGTTCAGCAAAATCAGTAATACCTCATGCTTTCTGTTCAAACATCAGCATCTTTTAGGAACCAAACTGGGCCAGCTCATGGGGCAGGTAAAGGAAACACTGGCCTCTGGCAACAAAATTTTAGAGGCAGCAAAAACAAACAGTAAAAATAAATACTGTTTATTTTTACTGTTTGTATTTATTTGTAAATAAATATATGCCAAAATTCTAGTGTAACTTAGGCATAAGAATACCTAGAGTCAATGCTGGACCCACCACATACAAATACGCTTTCTTAAACAATAGGTGTTCATGAATAATTGCCTCTACACTTCAATATTTCTAGACACTTTCGGTGCAATATCAAGGAAAAGTGCGTGGAAAACTGAAAAAGGTGTCTTGCTCCTTCATGCTAATGCACCCTGTCACACTTCGCAAATTGCACTGCCTGCCATATAAGCTGCAGAATTTCAGTTGCTTCAGCATCCACTCTATTCTTCAGATTTTGCTCCTTGTGGATTTTATTTGTTCTGAAGCTGAAGGATAACATCTGTGGCAAGAGGTATGCCTCTTGCTCTGGGGGTGGTCGCAGCTGTGGGTGCATTGGTGGGAAGACCAGTATATATATATATATTTTTTATTTTTTTTTTCCAATGGGATCAAAGCACTACAGTATTGGTGGGAGAAGTGCACTGCAGTGGCTGGAGACTATGTCGAAAAATAAAAATATCATAATGGTACGGCTTTCCTGTTTGTTTTAGAATATGAACTTTTTGAACCATCCTTGTAAGTTTTCTCTCCCCCAGTGGGGAATTACTTGGAGATAATTTAATAATTTGTCTCTTCTGAAGTCAAGTTGATATGATGAATCTTCACATCTGTAATATCTGCAAGCTGCACATTAATATGCAGTGGGTTAGCAACTTCTTCATGGCACACAGAAAACCTGTTACAACAACTATGCACACTTTTACATGATTGGGTTTCTACTCCATATCGTGCACCTAACCTGTAGAGAATTTCATCCAACTTCACTTTCTATTTTAACAGGAATTTAATGATACAGCACTTATACGAGTGACAGAATCTGATGCCCTCACTTTTACTGCACATGTATGGAGAGCAGAAATTTGCCTTTAGCCAACAGGCAGTTAATTGGTGGAACAGAATTCCATCTTTTGTTGCAGAAGTTGATAGCCTAAATAAATTTAAGGCTGAGCTGGACAGCACTTGGAATGAATGGAGGGTGAAATGGGAGGCTTTTTTTTTTTTTGGCTAATGCTGCTTAAGCTTGCTTTCTTGCATCATATGCCTCAACTAATGCTAATGCCATACTTACGTGATTTTAAAAAATTTTTAGTGAAAAATTTGAAATTTAAAAATGTTTTTTTTTTTTTTACACAATATTTTCAATGAGAAACTTTTATCAGTTTGTTGAAAAAAAAAAAAAAAAAAACACACAATACAGTCATCACACAATACAGTCATAAAATATAAACAAAACTAATAGTAGCTTCCATTTTCCATTTCAGAAAATTAAAATAAAAAATTCAAATTTAGTGTATAAGCACATAATACATTTTGTTAAATAAAGGGAGAAACACATAAATAATATTAAAATAAGAAACCATTTCACAACAATAATAACAGAGAAAGTATTTCTACAATAATACTGAACAACAAATTTTGGATTATATCTTGTTACAGGCATGAAAGTAAGTTTACTTTATAGATTTTAGGGTGCTAAACACAGAAATAGTGCTTAAAATGGCAGGATCTTGTTTACGAAAAAAGTAGCTTTTTATATTTATACAAGGTATTAAACCGGTATAAATAAGCATTAGTAGAGGCATTTCATGCAAGAAAGCAAGCTTATGCAGCATCAGCCAAAAAAAAAATAATAAATTAATAAATAAAAAAAAATAAAAAAATAACCACTTCCACTTCACCCCTCTGTTCATTCGAAATACCTGTCCAGCTGAGCCTTAAACTTATTTAGGCTATCAACTTCCACGACAAGGAATGGAAGTCTGTTCCACCAACCAACCACCCGCTGGCTAAAGGCAAATTTCTGCACGTCTATCCTACATCTGTCTTTCCTCAGTTTGAATTTATGCCTCTCAGGTGATTATTCTGAGCAAGAATCCCATCAGCATTGAGCATGCTCAAACCATTCAAGGCTTTATACACCTCTATCAGATCACCTCGCTGGTGCCTAGTCTCCAGACACTGCAATTTGCAAAACTTAAGCCTTTCTTCGTAAGAGCACCCCTTTGTTTCATTCACTAATCTTGTTGCCCTTCTCTGTACTCGTCCAGCAGCTCTACATCCTTATTGAAATGAGGCCTCCAGGCCTGTATACAGTACTCTAGGTGTGGCCTGACCATTGCCTTATACAAGGGAATTGATTGATTGATTGATTCATTGATTTAGATTTTATTGGTGCATTAGCAGCTTTGACTATAATGTGCCAAGACCAGGTCATATATATAAAAAAAATTTAAATATTCATTGATCTAACTAGTTAGGTCACCATGTCAAAATATATAATAACAAATGTATAAAAAGGTATAAAAGATACCTCAATAGAAAAGCACAATAAAATGTAAATTTTATATACCAGTAAAAATGTTTACTGATTTTAAAAAGCTAAAAACAGCAGACACACGGTCATTGTCAGATAAAATCAGCCTGAGCGTATAAGGCTCAGCCGGATGACTAAAAACGGTAAAATGTAAATCACGTTCATGTCTAAAATGTGGACACACGGTTAAAATATGATGAATTGTTAAAATGGTGCCACAGTTCTCGCATATAGAAAAGCATGTGTAAGATGGCTGTGTCCTATGCGGAGACGAGTTAGAACAACTTCCTCTTTGCGGTTCCTGCGCAATACAAGGGCATAATCACTTCCTTATCCCTGCTAGAAAAATTCCTATATATCATTGACAATATACCATGAGCTACTCTTGCAGCCCGTCTGCACTGTCAGAAAACTTCATATTTGCCTGCACAACCACCCCCAGGTCCCTTTCATTCTCTACAATTGTCAGTGTAGTACCACAGAGG
The DNA here is from genome assembly GCF_048544385.1 of Mastigoproctus giganteus. NCBI lineage: Eukaryota > Metazoa > Arthropoda > Arachnida > Uropygi > Thelyphonidae > Mastigoproctus > Mastigoproctus giganteus. The sequence goes on along the minus strand of NC_143582.1, from coordinate 33,112,073 downwards.
TGATACGTTGCTCTGGGGTTGCTGTTTCCCATATGTAGTACTTTACATTTGTCAATGTTAAACTTCATTTGCCACCTCTCAGCCCATCTGCTCAACCTTTCCAGATCCTGTTGCAGCAACATAGTGTGAGTAGTGTCCTTGACAACCCTGCCAACCTTCGTAACGTCTGCCAACTTGGACATTAAGCTTGATATACCATCATCAATATCATTTATAAATACAGAAAACAATAATGGACCCAATACTGAACCCTGAGGGACTCCACTAATAATATTAGTCCACGATGAGCAGTATCCATTGATTACCACTCTGTCTTCTCCCCCTCAACCACCCCTTTATCCATAGCAGCAATTTGCCTCCAATGCCACACTGCTCTAATTTGTGCAGAAGTCTTCCATGTGCAACAGTATCAAAAGCCTTACTAAGATCCAAGTATATAATATCAAAGTTATTCCCTGCATCCAGTTCTTTTGTGACTGCATCATAGTATCCAATCAAATTGGTCAGGCAAGACTTCCCCTTAACAAAACCATGCTGTGTCCGAGCTATAACTGAAGTCTTGTCTAGATGATCCTGCAGTGCTTCTTTAACCGGTGCCTCCATTAATTTTCCGGGAACAGAAGTTAAACTCACAGGTCTATAATTACTTGTGTCAGCCTTTGATCCTCCTTTGTGAATTGGGGTCACATTTGCACATATCCAGTGCATGAGTACTTACCCTGAGTCCAAAGAAGCTCTCATAATTACGGCTAAGGGTTTGCTTACTTCCTTTGCTGCCTCCTTTAATATAACTGGATAGATACCATCCACCCCAAGTGCCTTTCTTGTGTTTATCTTCAACAATTTATCCTCCACTTTACTCTCAGTTATTACAAGATTCTCTAGCTTACTGCCAGAGTTGAATACACATCTGGCATTCCCCTCGCTGAATAACTCCTCATGTGTGAATGTCGATGCAAAATATTCATTTAGTTTGTTAGCTACCTGAGCAGGATCATCAACAGTTGACCCATCGATATCAAGTGGACCAATCTGATTCATCCCCTTAATTCTAGAGTTTACATAAGTAAAGAACTCTTTGCTGTTTTTCTTTGCATCCCTTGCCAAACATTTCTTGTAATCTGCCTTCACCTCCCTAACCTCCTTTGTAACTTGGTTACAGATCAACTTTTATCTATCATAGGCTTCTGTGTCACATGTTAATTTGTATGTATCCCATGCATTTTTCTTCTCTGCCATATGTCTCATTAGTTCATCTGACATCCACTTAGGCCTAAACCTTGAACAATATTTCTTAGTTGGTATGTAAAGCCTAGTAGCTTCCAAGATAAGTTCTTTGAATGCTTCCCATTTTGAATTTGCTGTTGGTAACATCATCAGTTTGTCCCACTGTATAGAATTTAAATACTGCCTCAGTCCATCGTAGTCACCTTTACGAAAGCAATAACCCTTCCCTTTACCCCTAATGGTAGTTACCTCTTTGAGTAAATCCCACTTCAGCACACTGTGATGACTGCCACCTAGTGGTTCATTTATCTGCAGATTCTTAATGCATGAAGAATCACTACTGATAATCAAATCAAGAGTATTACTCCCACTAGTTGCCTCCCGAACATGCTGATGTAGAAAACAATCATTCAATAAATGGACAAAAGCCTTGCTAGTGTGTGAGTGACCAGCCCCAAATTCCAGTCAATATCTGGGAAATTAAAATCCCCCATTATAAGACTCTCTGATTTACTGGCCCACTCTATTTCCCTGTACAGTTTCTTATTATACTCATCAGAGTCATTAGGCCTATAGCACACTCCTACTCTCAATTTTGATCTCCCAATGCTTATGTCACACCAAACTGACTCGACACTGCACTGTCCAGCGATGTCGACTGGCTTCATTTCCTTGGATTTTATGTATTTCTTAACTAATAGCATAACCCCTCCTCCCTTCCTATCCTGTCTATTCTTTCTGTAGACATTGTACTCCCCAAATTCCAGTTCTGCATTCCTTATATCTGTGTGACACCACGTCTCTGAAATCCCAACAATATCTGCCTTTGATATTTTGAGCAATACCTCAAATTCATCAAATTTATTTATAAACTCCTAGGCATTGGTGTACACGCAAGTATACATGCACCTGTTCTTTTTCTTAGATACCCTAACACAACCCATGTGTCTTCTTGTACCCCAATGATTCCCAGCAGTCTCTGAAATATCCTGCATCTTATTTTCCAGGCTGCTGCTCATTCCAATAGAAGCAGTGCAAGAATCACTTTCACCTCTGCCAGTGGCTACTGTTAATCTATTAGTCCTTGTATCCCCCCAATCTAGCAGTTTTCTGACCCACCTAACACTGCCTCGATAGCATCAGCAAAAATTTTCTTGCACCCTTTCTATTTAAGTGTATCCCATCCCTGTAGAAGCAGTCTCTCCTGTTAACAAGTACAGACCAGGCTGAAAAAAAAGTCTACCCCTTAAGCCTTGCACAATCTTTCCAGGGCCGAATTGATCGACAGGGCTCTCATCATATACTCGCTCCTATCGTGTCTGGGCAGAATTGCAGACACTTTCAAATTCAACCCTAATTCACGGCTTTTTTTCAACAGCGACCTGTACTTGTTAAGTAATTCCGCTGGTCTCCTACTTTTAATATCATTAGTGCCAACGTGTACAACTATATCACCTTTTGTACCCTTAAAAGATGATATCCACTCTACAACGTCATCAACCTTTGCCCCTGGCAGACATACCCTGGTCCTGTTCCACCTATCCTTTTTACAAAGCATGTTTCTCGTTTCCCTGACAATAGAGTCACCAACAACTACTAGTTCCTTTGGGACCAGCGCATTCTGCCTTGGGGGCTGCCGCTGTGTTGCGTGATGACCAAGTGCAAGCTCTGGTATTGTTGTGGGCAGCTGAGAGCTTGATGGGCCCTCACTTTTAATCCTTCGAGAGCATCCACCCTATCCTTCAAGCTCTCATATAGGCCCATAACAACGCTGAGTTGTCGCCTGATTTCATTACACTCCTTGCATCGCGCACACACACACACAAAGACATCCCCCATGGCAGTATCATGTCCCGTACCCGACTGCTCCACAAACATCAAGCAAGTAGTGCATTTTAAAAGGCTGCGATTCAGAGGGCAACTGACCCCCTCAGTTCTCCCCTGAGCCACAGCACTCCCATTTGCTTGAGCCTTTTGCTTTGCTGATCTGGTCTGAGTCATGATTTCGATTTAATTTCAATAAAATTTCAATTTCAGTACAAAATTAAAACCCTAAACTTGTATCCCAACACAATTATAACGCTATATTTATGTTTCAGTATCGAGTGTTATCTACAAAATCCCTTTATATAACTTCCGTATCAAGTTAAGTATTAATTATTTATTTTTACTAATTATTTATGTTACGTAACTTAAGTCATTATATGTATAGTTAAAAGTACAATTTAATTGACAATGAAGTTCAACAAGATTAATAGATTTTACTGATTAATTGACAATATTATGTACTATACTATACTATATTAAGCTTATGCCATCTAGTTCGAGATATTTTGTATCGCGCGGCAATTTACGAATGGTAAACACGTGGATTTGATAGCCTTACCGATACTAACTAATACCAACAAAATCTCTAAGTTACTTTAAACTAGGTATCATAAATAGGAATATAAAGCTACTCTAGAAAATAAGTTAATAGGCCAATTTAAGCTAATAAAACGGAAAATAAATCAGAAAAAAGTTCTCTGTTCCAGGAGAAGCAAAAAGCTATGTCCGCACAGGCTACGCTCGCTCTCACTTCTGAATACGGGACCTTTTTACCTTTCAATTGTATTCATCTTCGGGAGCATCCCTTTTCACCATCCAACAATAATCAGCTAACATGGCGGCACTCCATTTGCTTTTGTATCTTTGTTCCATCACTGCAGTGTCGTGATGGAAGCGTGCACCATATTCATCACCAATGGCACCACAGTTTGGCAGGAATAAATAAAGGTATGAGCAAGAAATTCATCTTCAATGACATGTTCCACCCCAGTTTTTGTAAGCAGTAATGAGATCTTCCACAAGCTGCCTGTAGTTGCTGGCTTTAACATTTCCTAGAAAACCAGTTGAATCATTTCATAAGGCTTTCCACGCTGATTTCTCACTATCAATAAGGACTTTCAAACTGATCATCTTTGAAGAGTCCTTATTTCGTTTGTCCTTATTTGTGGACCAATGAAAATGCCTGCCTTAACTCTTTCCAGGAACATTTTTCCTGAAAACGTGCCATAACAGATAGACTTTTTTTAATTTACAGATTAAAAGTATGCATCATGCAAATACTCATTGTATAATTTGTTTTTTATAAATTTTTTAGTAGAAAATACATGGGAGTAATTAACCCATTTGGGCTATCCCGAGTTATCTCGTGTATGCCAAAAAGTGTGCAAATTATACAGATTTTTTTTTAATAAATTAGCGCTTTAGCTAAAAAAAAGGAACAGAAAAAGTTTTCACTACTCATTATATAAATAAATTTAAAAAATCAAGTAGAACGCACAAGCAGTAACCTCCCGCCACAAGCAATAATCATGAACTAACTACATTCTGACACATGGCCGCCACAAGTGGATAGGCGAGAAAACTGTCGCTTATGGGCTGCAGTTCAAGAGGGCACCGAAATATTTTTCAATATTGTGTTCTAATTGGTTAATGCTTATCGGTATTCAGGACAGCAAATTTTATTTTGCTTACTGGTGGCACATAGGAACGTGCGCTACTGTTCTGACAATGCTGTATATTAAGTAAATACAGCAGTCCCTCGTTATAACACGGTTTGCTTTACGCTGATTTGCTATAACACTGTTCTTATACTATAACCCATATCTGACTATAACGCTCTTTTACAGATTGCATTTTTGGCATATTTAACAAAATCGTTTCATTTGATGAAGTCAATAGCTTGAAAATCGAATAGCAAAACAGGATTAAAATGTGTCCCACTCCAACTTGAGAAATTTTCCCACACTCAGTGAAATTTTCTCGCACACTAATTTAATTGCAGTACAGCAACTTGTTATGTAGTTCCGAAATCAACATTTAAAAAAATGATCAAGTATATTGCTTGTAATATTTGCATTATATGCATTTATCCGAAGTCTAGTCATCACTCAGTACAGTATTAGACATCGTGCGTAACGGACAGTTTACCCAAATATTGTATCATAATTAATGCAACCAACGCACTTACATTTTCGAAGGAGTTAATAATGGCAGATAAGAATGAAAAAGCAACAAGGTCTGGATGCAGTACGAAGACCATAAATATTACCCCCAGGGACTCACATCTAGTGAGAATGGGCTTGGCACACCCAGGGTCCTGAGCTGGATATCATCATTCTTCTCTTTCTTGGTGATTCCCTTCTATTTCTCTCTCTCTCACTCAGGGTAACTGGGGAAATTTTTTTTTTTTTTTTTTGGCTGGTGCAGCATAAGCCTCAGGCTTCCTTGCACTATATGGCTAGTAGTAATAATAATAAATAAATAATAAGAAAAAGACTGAATTTGAAAATTAAATTAGATGTTTTGAAGTGAATTAATTCCAGTCAATGACAAGTGGATGTGTGCCATAATTTAGGACTGGCAAGTTTAACTGTAAGAACAATTATAAAAAATAGAGAATTAATTTTAGCAGCGGGAAAAACAGCTGTTCCACTGCAAGCAACAAGGGCTAGGCTGGCTATTAGGATTGAAATGGAGAGACTAATTTTATTGAAGATAATATCCAATTCAGAATTCAGTTAAGTTAAATCTCTTCCATCATGCAGTATGATTGATGACTTTTGAGGTTATGATAAACATCGTGGCGAAATCCAATATTCCTTACATTTCGAGGGTACAGCTCTAAAACGGCATTCGCAGGCCAGCCGCTAGTTAGTACACTGGACCGAACCTATTGGTAACTCTCTAGGAGGCTTCTGGATCAGCTAGTGTATAATCTTGCTACCTCTACTCTGCCAGATAGTGACTGGAGCGAGTCCGAGTAGTGTGTATGCAGGGAGCATTGTCGAGGCCACGTTATGTCAAGGATCTGGGTATAATCTTACCATGTGTATGCCAGATCCAAAAATTTCATTACTTCATACAACATGTCCCATCCACTTTTTCTTACTATTGAATACACCATGAATTGTCAAACTAATAGAGCAAGCTTATCTGCGAAAAGATCTAAACCTCCCAAGGACTTCCTAATTCATTTCACAAATATACGTGGTCTCAATTCTAATCTCAACGATGTCCATTTCCACTTGCAGTCTGCCAAACCCCATGTACTTTTTCTGACAGAATCTCAGTAATCAGTTGATTCAACTACTGCTCATCTCAGATGTCCAAATTATTTGCTGTATGATTCCTTTCGCCTCAAAGGTGGTACTTGTGCATATGTCCGTTCTGATATTCCCTGTCAGAGACTTGGCAATTTGGAATCTCCTCTCTTTGATCTTCTCTGGCTTAAAATCTCTCTACCTCATTGTGTAAAATTCATCTTTTGTCTCTACCGTTCTCCCAACTCCACTAACCACTTGGAGCTCTTTGACTTCCTCTCTTTGCAACTTGACTTTCTTCAGTCCAGTTTTCCTAACAGTGAGGTAATTTTCCTTGGTGATTTTAATGTTCACAACTCCAGCTGGCTTCCGTTTTCTAGTCACACCGACCCAGCAGGTCGAGATGCTGAGGCTTTTGCAATTACTAATGACCTAGCACAGATTATTCATTTACCTACAAGAATACCAGACAATCCTAATCATACAGCCAATACGCTTGATCTTTTTCTCACAAACAACCCTTCTAAGTACACAGTCAAAGTGAGAGGTCCTTTAGGCACTTCAGATCACAACTTGGTGATTGTCTCTTCTCCAATGGAACCTTTAACTCATGGCTATTCCCAACCTCGTTTTGTTAGGCATTACAAGAATGCAAAATGGGATGACCTGCGAGACTTCTTTTCTTTGGTCGGTTTACTGTTTCAAAAGTTCTGATGTCAACGTTTGCTCAGATCATGTCAGTGAAATTATTCTTGCAGGAATGGAATCCTTTATCCCACACTCCACTCTAAAATCTTGTCCTTTATCTAAACCTTGGTTTTCCAATAAATGTGCTAAGGCTGTTCAAGAGAAGAATGTTGCATATCGTAATTGGCTTGTTTCTAATTCTTCAGTTTCATTTTCTGCCTACACCAAAGCTCGCAACAATTGTAAAGCAGTTATTAATCAGTCCAAACTAGAGTTTGAACAGGCTAAGAGTAGAAAACTTGCTTCTTGCCCTAATGGTAGCCGAGCATTCTGGTCTCTTGCCAAAGCTATTGGCCGCAACTTTTGCTCATCTCTGCTCCCACCTCTGTCCAAACCGGATAGGTCTATTATCACTTCAGCCAAGGATAAAGCTGACTTGCTAGCATCCCATTTTTCTTCCAACTCATGTATTAATAATCTTGGTAAAACACCTCCCACCATTCCCAGCACGCTCCATTCAATGTCTCCTGTAGTCTTCCATCAAAAGGGTGTCAGAAGGATTTTGACAAATCTTGATGCTAAGAAAGCTCCAGGTCCCGATGGTATTTCTCCACTTGTTCTCAAAACCTGTGCTCCTGAACTTGCTCTTGTTCATTGCCGCCTTTTTTCACTTTCTTATTCCAAAGGTGTTTTTCCTTCTGCTTGGAAATTTTCTCATATCCAGCCAGTTCGTAAAAAGGGTGACAAATCCCTCCGATCCAATTATCATCCCATTGCAATTACTTCTACTCTTTCTAAAGTAATGGAGAAATCAATTAACCGCCAACTCTTAAACTACCTAGAAACCTTCCATCTGATCAAGATCGCCAGTATGGATTCCGTCAGTGTCGATCCACTGGTGATATTCTGGCTTTCATTTATGTACTAATTCAATGGAAAGGTTCGGTGAAACACAAGTAGTTGCTCTTGACATCTCAAAGGCTTTCGATCGTGTTTGGCATAAAGGTCTTCTAAACAAGTTTTCATCTTGTGGTTTGTCAACTGTTTTTTGTAATTGGTTATCCAGTTTTCTCTCTGATCGCTCACTGAGGGTGATGGTAGATGGCTCTCTGTCTTCTAACTTCTCCACTAATGCCGGTGTCCCCCAAGGTTCAGTTCTTTCCCCCACTCTTTTCTTCTTGTATATTAATGACCTTTTTCCATTGACTGGAAATCCTATCCATAGTTTTGCCGATTATAGCACATTGCATTCCACTTTCCATTTTGAGAAACCTTGTCCTGCTCAATCAGCTTCAACTTCTCGAAAATCCGCTACCAATTCCTTAAATGCCGACCTTCAGGTAATTCTCCAGTGGGGCAAAGATAACTTAGTTGATTTCAACCCTTCTAAAACTCAGTCTTGTCTTATATCTCGCAAAAAGGATTCTTCTGCTCCTATGCTTATCTTCAGTGACACTCCGATTTCTAGGCAAAATGATATATCTCTTTTGGGGATTACCCTGACTTCTAATCTCTCTTGGCATAAGCACATTACAAATATTGCTTCCTCTGCATCTAAAAAACTTGGTTTTCTGTTTCGCTCTCGGCATTACTTTTCTTCCAAACAGCTGCTCACTCTGTATAAATCACAAATCCGCCCTGCCATGGAATATTGTTCCCACATCTGGGGTGGTGCCCCCAAAACCTCTCTCAGGCTTCTTGATTCCATTCAGAAGTGGGCAGTTAGGTTAATTAATGATTCATCTCTAACAGAGTCTCTCCACTCGCTTTCTCATAGACGTACTGTTTCTGCTGCATGCCTCTTCTACAGATACTTCAACGGGCAATGTTCTTTTGAACTGGCTTCTATAATTCCCGCTCTCTCTTTCAAAACAGTCTGAACACATACCGCCACCAGCCAACATCCATTTACTGTCCAACTTCAAACCCACAGAACCAACTTTTCATCTTCCTCATTTATTCATTTAACTGCATTTTTCTGGAACAACCTTCCTTCATACGTATTTCCTGAAAATTACAATCTACAGAAGTTCAAGTCCAATGTCAACAAATATCTTCTTTCGTCTTCTCAACCTCCAACCCAAGTACGGTTTTTTTTTTTTTTTTTTTTTGGTAGTTGTTGGCGCATTGGCTTCTGTGGCCATAATGCACCTCCCAAAGTTTTTGCAGTACTTTGATCCAAGTCCGAGGCAGGATTCGAACCCGCGACCTTTGGGTTGCCAGGCAGGCACTTTACCCACCCGGCTAGCCCGGTCGGCTCCAAGTACGGTACTAAGTACTATAGGTTCTAATACCTCTCATGTTTGGGGTTCACATAAAAAAAAAAAAATTATTAAAAAAAAAAAAGAGAGAGAGATTAGCATATATCATGATCTGCAGAAAACTCGCCTAAAAAAGAAAAAAAAAAAAAAAAAAATGTGGAACTATTTAAAACTAGTAAGGGCTGGTTGAATAGATTTAAAATCCGGGTAGAAGTCGCAAGTGCAGCTCAAGGAGCCGAAACTTTCAAAAAGAACTTGTTAAAATTATTGTAGATGGGTATTATGCATTTCTCACAACAAGTTTTTAACATAGATGAAGCAGGACTTTTTTGGAAACGAATACCTAAAAGAAGTTTCATATTGAAAGAAGGAAAAAAAAAAAAAAAAACATGCCAGGTTTCAAAGTGGCAAAGGATCAGTTGACTTTATTGTTGGGTTGTAATGCTGCGGGGGGATTTAAAATTAAAATCCCTTTTAGTTTACCAGGAAGAGGGCCAAAGTACAACACAAAATCAACACATTTTCATAATTAAATTCATCAATTAACTTAAATCAATTTAGATCAATTAAATTCATGATTTTAATTGGAATTAAGTTTAATTTTGATACTTAAGTAGTTACCACATAATTATATAACTATGTAATGCAGAATATTTTATGTGTACAAATATTTAAATATTAAATATTTTGACTGACATTTGTGCATCTTTTCACTACCATTTATTATTGATTAGGAAATATCCTATGGTACCGACCGCAACTCACAAATACATATATACAGTAAGCCCCTGCTATTCATGGGGGTTATGTTCCTGAGAAATGCCGCAAATACCAAAAACACGAATACTGAGTTATGGCTCCCATAGTAATAAAGGGGTTCCGTTCCAGAGTATTATATGTACATATAATACATATCTACGTATGTATTATATGTACCTTCATAACATGACTATGTACATAGACAGTACATAGTGAAATGCAAACATATGGCATCCATCGAAATGAAAATAAGAAACAATTTAATATTAAATGTAATATTTATTAGAAATTTCAGACAAATCTTTCAAACCAGTGCCTTTGCTAGCTAAAAAACTTATCCCGCCAGTGCTATCACCAGTTTCGCTAAAGTGTTGATAAAGGAGTTTTGCTTTTTCACAAATGATGAGTGAACTTAACGGAATTTTATTTTCAGTTCGGTCTTCTATCCACAGATTTAAAGCTTTTTCCATTTTTTCTAATTTAACATCACGAGTTACAGAGCAAATGTTTGAAGCAATTAGCGCGTTTTCATGGACACTACGGCAAATTTTTTCTTCTGATTTCTTGATTGATCGTACCGTTGACTCATTGATTTTATAATGTTTTGCCACCGAGGAGACACTTTCACCATTAGAGATTGTCTAATAACTCAATTTTATTCACTAATGTCATCACCTTTTTTTGATCTTTTCACATTTTCCCTGTTATTAGTAGCCATATTTTTGTACAGGTTAGAAAGAACTTGTCCACAATAAAGTCACTTTCTTCTGTTAACACACTCGAAAAAGTCTGTTTTACACTGCAAAACGGTAGATTTATCACTTTTGTAACATATCAATTTACAAAAAGATAAATTTATTCAATTTATAAGCATATAAATTAAAAGCAAACGACGAAACCTTCCATGATAAGCACGCATAACACATACTGAATAAGGATTAGCAAGAAACATCCACGCTCGCAATTTTGTCACCCCCTCTCCCCCCACCCACTGAGCACTGTTTTGACTGGGAAAGATCAGTTTAGCCACGCCCATGTTTTTTTTTATGGCAGAAAATGTTCACGGCACTTTTTTAGGTTTCATTTTATATTAAATCAGCGACCGCGAATACGCAAATACAGATACCGCAAATAGCGGAGGTTTACTGTATTACTTTATGGGAATGCGACACTCGCTAAGTGCTGATTCACTTAGCGCTATGTTTTTCTGGAATGAATTATCAGCGTTAAGCAGGGGTCACCTGTACAAGCAAAATAAAAGCCAGTCATCTGCTGTCAGGCATAAGAAAATCGAGATTTATCTGGCTAATGCAAAATTAGCCAGATAAATGCCCGAGAAAATACGTTTCAATCGTAAATTTTAAGGTATTATTGTTTGCTTCAGGCATTATCGTATCCCGAGATATTTCGTGTAGTTCCAAATAACTTTTAAAACTAAAAAAGAGATATCTCAGGATAATCCATGAAGGAGTTAATTTTCTCTGTACTAAGCCTTGGGAATTTCTCTTGCAAGTATGTGAATGCAGGACCGTCAACTTCCAAAGCCTTCACAAAATTTTTCATGAGCCCCAAGTTTGATGAGGAGTGGTGGAAGCAAAACTTTATTTCGATCTAACAGAGGTTCAAATGCTACGTCCTTCATTCCAGGTGTTAATGATTTTCATTGAAGCTAACTCCTCTTCTCGTAGTGCATATCCTTGGCACGACTATCCCACTCGCAAAGAAAGCAACAATACTTAGTGTAACTCTTCTGTAGTCCTAAGTGGTGATTACCTTTAAATCACCACGCATCTTCCACTTGTACTTCTGCTAGAATACACATAAGAGGATGTTCTCCATGTTTGCATATGTTTCTTTTTTGCAAACAGCATAGACAAAAGGTATTGAAGGCAGCATATTTCCATTGTGTAATAATACAGCCTTAAGACTAACCTTACAAGTGTCTATAAATAGTCGTCATTCTTCAGAAATGTCCCTTGTGTTCATTGCTGCTATTAGACCATCAACATCCTTATAAACAGTGAGTTCACCTTCTGTTTGATAGAATTATTATAATAGCGATTATTTAGAGATGTTGTCAATTTCACAAAATGATCGAGAAGATTCCACTGTTGTAATCTCAAGGCCAAAAAGCTCTGCCTTATTCTTCGGCAGTTCCAGATCTCTGATGAGGTTATTAAGCTCACTTTCTGTGATCTTATGTGGTTCAGAAGGATAAAGGTTTGGACAAAATGGTAGATCCCTTGATGTACACGGCTGCTGTACTTCTTCGTGTATATCAAGTTGGTGTTCATCAGTGTCTTCATCTTCATCAGAGTGTACAGAAAAACAGTGGGGTGGTTCAGGAATTGGTAGTACTTCACCGTGAGGCACGGGATGAATTGCAGATGGTATATTTGGGTACATCACTCTCCACTTTTTCTTCATTTTCATTCCTTTTCTAGTACAAGACTCCATACAGAAGTAACAGTCTGTGACATGATTTGTTCACTTCCTCCATATCATGGGCACTGCAAAAAATATAAAATGTCTCTTTTGATTCACCTACGCATTGAGTTTTGATGAACAGGTAGTGCAGCATATGTGTGGAGCCCAGTTCTTGTCCTGGTCACCTACTTTACACCCCCAAAGTACAATAAGTAGGCTTTTTTATTGCTCAAGTTAAGGGTGCTTTCTTGAAGCTAACATGACTTCTCCACTTACATAACAGAATTCATCGGCTAGTCACACAATTACGGGGCATATTAATCTTACACGGCACAAATATTGCCCAAAAAGTAGGTATCTCACAGAGAACAACTGTTAAATGAGAACAAATCACCTAGCCGTATTCGAGATTTACTGCAACAGAGCTGAAGGCACATTTCAGGCAACAGTTGCTGACTATGTGATAAAAGCATGGTGGTACCGAAACTGTGGTGTTGCTATGTGTTTTGCCGAGAGCTGTAGTTAATAATGCAAAGTAACTCGCTTATGAGACCCCAACTGTAATTCGAAAATAAGAGCCAAGCAACAAATTAATGTGATTTTCATGTTCAGCAGCATAAAATTAGTCAAGGTTGAGTATTTTTGTTTTCTTAACATTTTACGTGTTGGTCAGTGTGATTAAACATAAAAGAAAAAGTATGTAATTTCTGTAACATATACATGAAGTTAATTGTGCTACTTTTGGTTTCAGCAACATTCTATTCACAGGATGCTAAAACCAACAGGTTTGAAGCATAAGACAAAATTAGTAAATAGTCATGTGGTACCTAACAGGTCCTTTGCATGTATAATTCCAAGTAATTCCAAAGATACAAAAGTTTCAGCCATTAGAAACGAACTGAGAACAGCCAGAACCGAACCAAAAATTTAATGCACAAGAGTTATTTTAGAAAGGCACTCATCAGGTCTCTCGAGGGCACTGGGGGATTAAATGACGTTTAAACTATGCCGAGATGTGGATGGAGATAAAGCCATGATATTAAACTAAATGTGTGCTCCTCCATTGAAAAGTTAATAAAAAGGCACTCTGACCTGAAGTTTCTTGTAACCACCTTTATTTACTTTTATTTGTTTTTAACTTGTTTTATTCATTTTATCTTTTAACTGTGTATTTTTACTGGTTTTATTATTATTTTATCAATACTTAGCTAATTTTTATCTTTGTATTTATCATATTTTAGTAATGCATGTCAGTCATTGCAAAAAATGTTTACTAATATGATTCCCAACACTAAAGGCCTTCTTTCTTTTTTTTTTTTTTTTTAAAGGGAAGATGAAAAGGAAGAGAAAAAGGTCATAACCATTAGCAATAAATTTGAAAAAAAAAAATAAAATAAATAAAATTCTCTAGAATTCTGATCCAGAACTTGAAGAAACTGAATCATGTGATAAATAGATGTAGAGGATATTACTGCATCAAATAAAAAAGTGGTTTTTTTATAATTTTTTTTTAAAATTCGGATTTGATTTTTGACAATAACTTTACTCAAATGTTGGACAACTATGTCAAAATATAAATAAAATTATTCTTTAAAAGCATATAACTAAAAAATTCATTTTTACAAAACTTCAAAATCCAATGAACAAACTCACTGTTCTCAGTGCACATACGTTTGGTAAACTCACTGCTGAAAGGGTGAACTCAAACAATTTCATCCAACAAAATGATAGAAAGTTCAAATTCATTTTCTCAGGGTCACTGTACCAAATAAACACAAAAAAAAAAAAAAAAAAACCATCTGTGGCACTATTACTTGCAATCAGTAATCAGTTACAGTAGAACAGCCTTGCTGTTTCCAAGGATTATATTTCCAAAGATATCTGAACAGTGTGATTAAGGATCTATGAGAAAAAAGTGGAGGAGGAGGAGGAGGAGGTGCCCCCCCCCCCCCTGGCAGCAAGAAATGTTCACCACAACACTCACTCGACGGCAGGAATCTGAAACCATGTTCCAAATTCTAACCAACAATGAATGTAAATGTTCTGTATATATAGAAGTTAAACAGGTAAATAAATCTGAAAGCCTCTTCATTTCATGCACACAGGTCATAATTTGCTAACTGTGAATCCTCTCATTCTACTAGAAAGAATTGTCACATGGATGTGAATATTTTGATTTCAGATATGAAATGAAAATAACTCCAATAGCAGACATTTAGTTTAATTTTCTTTCAGAATTTACATATTTACCACCAATTACTTTCATTGAGTGAAACCCTTTCAGACCTACTGCTTCAAAATTTAAAGTAAACATTATAATAGCAAATTAGATTTATATATCACTGAGTGATTCATAAATGTAATTTGCTATTACAGTATTCACTCAAAAAAAAAAAGTGCCAGGCATTCCCAAACCAATGAATGCATAGCTATAGAAATATTTCCTGTGGATGCATAAACCAATAATTGCTGCCAGCAAGGTTACATATGGCGACTGACTGATATGTAATGAGCAAATAAGATCAATGCACAAACTTCCAGTATTCAAAGCAGCAGCCTGCAATCCAAAAACAGTCTCAAAAACTTCTGTAAACAAATTAGTTTTTTGTTTTTTTTTTTGTTAGTTGTTTGCGCATTGGCTTCTGTGACCATAATGCACCTCCCAAAGTTTTTGCATTTTATTCTGATCCAAGCCCGAGGTGGGATTCGAACTCACGACCTTTGGGTTGCCAGGCAGGCACCTGGCTAACCCAGCCGGCAAACAAATTAGTAAACAGAAAGTTGTGCATCACATAGTTATCCTGTAATCAGTCCTATTATTTTTTCCATTATTAATTAAGAAGATAATAGTATTAACAAAATGATACAAGAAAGTAAGCTTATATTTCATCAACCAAAAAAAGTAGTTTCATTATCATCCATTCCTTCTTCGCTGAATCTCTCTTTAAATATAGCTAAACTTTCCAACTCCACAAGTCTTGATGGGTTTCTAGCAGTTGACTGCTCTTTACTGAAAAGCATTTCTCATCTATTTTACAGTTTCGCCTTTCACAATTTAAATTATCTTCTTATGCACATCATCTGAGAAAGAATAAAAATACATTCGGCATTTATTTTAATTGTCTTTTTTAAACCTTAAATATCACAATATCAGGTCAACATGCAAATGCCTAGTTTACAAACATAACTTACAGAACTATAATCTCTCTTTGTAAAAATACCTTTGAACCTATAATTAATCTGGTAATTGAATCTGCAGGTGCATTATAGACACAGCAGCTTATGCGCCATCAAACCCCCATAACAACAACAACAAAAATTCAATCTGCTCTAGGTCAGCAATTCCTAGGTATATCTCAGATTTGAGAAGCTCTAACAGATGATTGGAAATCTAAGGCTAGTTTGAGGAACTGCAAAATTAACACTAGGAACTTGGCAAGCAAGCACTGTTCCTATTGAAACGAAAACATGCAGCCCTTCTGCTGTGGAATTCTTAGTATGCTCTCCAGCTGTAATGTCAATCTTTCATTAAGCTCTGTTCTTTCAACTGCCTAGTTCTGTGATTCACATATTTGAAAACCAAAGTAACAAATAAATCATTCTGACTGTTATCAGTATCTTGATCCCATGTTCCCATTCTAAAATTTTAAATAATTATAGATGTTCTCCTAGCAAAATCTGTTGAAATACATAAAGTAAATATTTGTATATTAAATGTTTTTTACAATAGCACAAAACCAATTATCTTTCTCCCTGGTGATCATCAGACAATGGTTCAACTATTAGACAAATTTTTTAAAAGTAACAAGTTTTCTGAAAATCAATTCACATATTAATGTTCAGAATGAAGACTTCAGAACAAAAGAAAAGCTTTTAAAAAATGTGATCATTAGCATCTATTAGAATCTTGAGGCCATTACTACATTTTTAAGGCTGAAACATTTTAAAGCACATTATTATTAACTGTGATGCATTAAAATTATGTGATGAGTTACATTTCTTATGACTCTTCAAATGTAATCAGTCAGTGTGGATTGGTTTTTTTTTCCTTTTTTTTAAATCTGATGTAATTTTTATTAAAAAATTATATACTAAAATATCTAATTTTTCACATTATCAATCAGAACTGAGAATTTAAACCTTTAATAAATAATAATTTTGATGATCAATTCATTATATGAAAATAAGAATATGAATGATTACAACAATGTTGCAATTCTGCAGTCTAATAATGGAGGCTTGGCATCTGTATAAAAGGACTTAAAAATATCTGATCTAATTTTAGTTTCCATTGTAACTGGGTTATTTTTTTTTAAACTAACAGCCAACATATAACCATGCCCATAAAAAAAAAAAAAAAAAAAAACCTTCAGATTTAAAGCAAATAATTGAAAAAATCTGTATATTTATAAATTTGCAGAAATGGAGTTTTCAATCTTCTTTGCCAGGGCAACAGACAGGTCTATGATATCTTCCTTTAAAATTGCCATTCTAATTTCGACTGTAGTGCTCAACACAAATGTGTGGAATAACTGTCTACAAAGTTCTCATCAATTGTATTAATTTACAGACTTCCTTCATTAACACTAATCTATTACAAACTGTTCTGCAGTCTATTTTTTTTCTCTATTTGCTGTCATAAAAAGATATTGAGTCTTTTCTTTCAAGAAAACTCTTCCACACAGGCCTTCAACAGAAAAAATCATTATTGTCTTAAGTTTGGAGAAGTACCTTGGGATTACTAGCCATGTTACAATGCACAAAGTGAAGTGATTTATGCAACAAGTTT
Source organism: Mastigoproctus giganteus (assembly GCF_048544385.1). Classification (NCBI taxonomy): domain Eukaryota; kingdom Metazoa; phylum Arthropoda; class Arachnida; order Uropygi; family Thelyphonidae; genus Mastigoproctus; species Mastigoproctus giganteus. Next base: position 33,094,836 of record NC_143582.1, on the reverse strand, counting down.
TGTCCAAAGGTTTTCTTTATCAAATTTATAACAACATATAGTCATATGTTTAAAGCACCCTATAATGAATCCCACAAGAAATGTTCAAAGATTCAACTGGGTATGAAGAAGGTGAGACTTAGGAAGATGCATGACAGGAAGTCATTTCGGCTGCAAAATAATAAAGAACACAGATATCACTGATTACATGTGTTCTTACACAAATACCCAGTCTTCAGCTTCACACTGGTATCTGTCGTCTCAAAGTTTTCACAAAGTCAAACAAGAATAACTTATCATAGATTTATCTCCAAGAATTCCACAGCTGAGAGAGGTATACCAGATTACTGAATTATCATTCTGTTGTTATTCCAAACAAAACTATTTGTTAGTTTATAAGTGGCTTGAAGAATGCAGAACAAATAAGAATGCAACACAATAAGAAATACTGCTTTAATCACCAATTCATTCAACTGTATCCATTGCTTGGTGTACAGATTTAATTAGTACTATCCCTATTATTTATCTGATACCAAAACCAAGGTGCACCATTCCAGCAAGAAGTCCCCAAAGTTGCTTGTCATTTCTTCTCAAAAGGTTGGGCATTGTATCTCTTGTACATTTGATAACTCAAATCTGTGATTCAGTTAAATTCACTGAAAATAGGCATTAATATATAGTGGATGGCTTTACATAACTATCTGCCTAGCACACATTTCTAGTAAGGCAGTCCCTACTAGCTAACCTCAATCCTTTCACATATGCAGCTTTCAAGGAATCTTTCTCCTTTTAAACACTACAACCATCATCAAATTATCATTATTAAGGGCAAGTAAAAAAAAAAAAAAAAAAAAAAAATGCTTTTTACAATTTATTACCATATTACAGTATTTTTTTTTTCGTGTCACTGTCCCTAAACATTTAGGATTTCTCTTGTGTTCAGTTGCATCAGGAACCTAACCTTTTTTGTTTAGCAGGCAGCAAAAAGGGCACATGGTGTTCTATCTATAATTTATCAGAATTTCAAAGGTAGATAATATTACAAGTAGAGAAGGTAGAGAATAATACAATATTCAAACTGTGGTGTGACCACACTTCGAATATTGTATTAAAAATACAGAAATTCTAGAGAAGGTGCAAAGATGGGTGACTGGATTTGCGAACAGTGCTAAGCATTGCCCCTATAAGGAGCACCTTACAAGATTTAGACTATATAGCTTAGCAACTATATACCTTGGGGTAATGGAGGGACTTCACCGGAATGCATAAGGCCCTGAGGAGTTCAGTTAGTAAAATGAATGAGGGAGAAATATTCTCCCTGGTGAGTGAGACAAAAGCCAGAGGACAACTATAAAATCTTAGGGAAGAACAGTAGACTACATCTTACAAAGTTTACCTTTGGGAGCATGTTGCAGAATGTTGGAACAACATGCCTGCAAGGTTGGCCAAGACAGAGTTCAGTAAAATCCAAAAATTGGATAGGCACTTTGACTATAGGAATAATGAAGACTTTTTTTTTTTTTTTGTAGATGCTAAACCAGTTTGTTTCATATATATCGTTATGTCATTTTAATACTAAATTAGGTTTTCTTCATTGGTGAATTTGATATTCGCAACTCCCTTCAAGAATATAACCTTACAAAACAGCAAGGGTCTACTATACTTACTAAATGCTCTTATTAGCATTTATTAATATTCATTCACACTGACTGAGCAATTTACACAATGTAAACTACCGTATTTCCCCATGTATAAGATGCACCTTAACTTTGGTGCCCAAAATTTGAAAAAAAAAAAAAAAAAAATGTATTACATAAAGTTATTGAACTCAAGTTGTATTCATCATAAAATTCATACAACTCATCACTGTCAACACTCTCATCCATTAGCTTGTCCTCATCTGTGTCTGGTGACGAATCACTGTCTTCATATATTGCCTCGTCCTCAGTTCCATTTATGGCATTTGAAATGCCACACTTCTTAAATGACTTGACAACGATCTCAATCTTGATATTATCCCAGGATCTTTTCACCCAGGTACAAACTTCTCCTATAGTTGGTTTCTTCACTCTTCCTGGTGGTGTCAAATTGTCCCCAGAAGACGTCATCCATTGGTTCCATTCGTCTCTCATGGCAGCTTTGAAGGGTTTGTTAATGCTGACATCAAGTGGTTGGAGCTGGGATGTCAAGCCTCCAGATATGACGGCAAGTTTTGTTTTTTGCTCTGCAGCAATCTTCTTTGTGTTTTTTGTTATGTGTGCCCTGAACTGATCAAGCACCAATAGGGCAGGTTTGCGTAAGAGCCCACCTGGTCTCCTGCTCCAAACTTTCTCAAACCAGATCTTCATCCCATCCTGATCCATCCAACCCTTGTCATGAACGTGGACAATCACTCCTCGAGGAATGTCTTCTTTTGGCATTGTTCTGTGTTTGGTAATCAGCATAGGAGGCAGCTTGGTTCCGTCGGCACAACAAGCTAGAACAACTGTATAACGGCTCTTTTCATGTCCACTTGTCTTCACAGTTACAGTTTTCACCCCCTTCTTATTCAACAGTTCTGTTACTTGGGACATCAAATTGAAGGGGGACTTTGTCCATATTTGCAATCTGTCCCAACTCAAACTGATGTGTCTTCTGACATTGAATGACAAAACTATGAAATTCAAGGACCTTCTGCTCATAGCTTTCAGGCATCTTTTGAGCAAGTCTGGTGTGTGTATGCATGCTTAGTCCATTCCGTTTCATGAACCTGAAGCACCAATTGTGTTCTCCTTTGAAATCAGTAACTTCTCTTTCATCAGCAATTCTTCTTGCCTCATGCTGAACCATCTTTTTGGACACAGGAATTCCAACTGCCCTTTGCTCCTCAATCCAGATCTTCAATTCCCTCTCTAAATCAGGCCATTTTGCTGACTTGCCACTAATGGCCTTCTGCCGTGGCGTTTTCAGTAGGATTTCTTCTTCCCGTAGCCAGTCTCGGATTGTTTTCTCAGTTGAAGGAGAACCAAACTTGTGTTCAGCAGCACGATTTCCATTCACTTTTGAAAACTGGATCACTTTTAACTTGAATTCAGCACTGTACAAAAATCTTTTCTGAGGCATTTCTGGGCAGAACGTGGAAAAATGTAACCTAATATACTGGTAACAAGTACGAAACAATGAGCGCAAAGACAACAAGCGCGAAAAAGCGGGAAATGCAAGTAAAAAAAAAAAAAAATCTACAATCACTGTATAAGACGCACCCAGTTTTTAGACCCCAAATTTTTCGAAAAAAGGTGCGTCTTATACATGGGGAAATACAGTACTCAGACAGATAACAAAATTCCAGAATAGCTACCAATAACTTTCAGTGATTTCCAATCACATGAACAAAGAAGTTCAGAGGTGAATTCATATGATCTGGTTGCATAAAAGTTGGAAATGTGTACTCTGCAAATCATGCACATATTATATAGGAGCCAATAAGTTATAACATGAAAAAATTCACCAAATTTTAGTCTTTCCATTATAGCTATTACAATAAAAAAAAAAACAAAAAAACCTTACTTTTCCAAATGATCCCTGTCCTAATACTTGAAGCAACTTAAACTGGCTTGGATCTGCTTTCGGGTGACCCTCTTTAGTAATATTAGTCACCTCTATCTCATGTATTCCTTCTCCATCCACATCATCTACCTGTTCCATTTTAACATTCTACAAGAAATTTTTAAAATTTCAGAAGAAGGAAAAACAATCAGTAAATTAAAATGTTTTTATATCTAAATATTATTAATATTATATGAAATTCTCATAGGAAGATGACTAATCCAAAAAATTCTATTGCTATTTAGCTACAGATTTAAAGTAAACGTACTTACACTAAAAATAATATTTTGACCATTGTTAAAAATCCTAAATTAAATCCTTAAAAAAAAAAGTTTATCAAGTCTTCTTATCAAATTACAACACCCTGTTAAGCCTTAATTATAAAATAAAATCTATATATAAACTGTGTATATTTCACTGAAAGACAAAAATGTGAAAGAATATTGGGCACAAATTATTCGTTATGACTACAGGCTGGAAGAGTAATGATTTATTGGAATTATTGCAGTACCACTTTTAACAAAATTCCATTATCTCGTTATATTTTACCCACTAGCAATGTCCTGAAATTCTGAAACAAGTGTCAACATGTAGGTTAAAAACTTGACCAGCTTAAAGTACTCATAGCAAAAGTAGTTAATTTTTTTTTTTTTTAATTCATACCCAAGTATCAATTTTCAGTTCCACATGCCCATTTTAAAAGGTTTTCAACAATGTTACTAAAACCATGAATAAGACAATTTATTTTTAAAGTAATTATAATATTAAGAGTGTCACAAAAATATTATATTACTAAACATTTTATTTTTCCCACTGCTAAAATTATAATTACATTAAAAATATATTGTCCTGTTCACAGTTATTGTAATATTGCTGAAACACTTGGGGAAGGGGGGGTTTTCCCAGTAACAAGTGGTTTTATTCCTTCCTCATTCCTGTTAGCAGTCACCTGATTGTTGCAGAAGCAGCGATTTTATTCCACAAGTGTAAAATGGCTGTGATTTAATCCACAGGGCATTTTGACCATGGCTGCCCACAGTCACTGGGATCTACTGTTACTGACTCCGTAGCTGAGTGGTCAGGAGCGGGAGTGCAGTGGCACACGCTCTTTGAGTAGACCAGGGTTCAAGCCCCTGACTGCTAAATACAGTCGATCTGCGAACCTGGACTGGACCAGTGTGGCAGATTATGGTCCATTTCCCTCAGCATGAATTGTTGATGAGGCTTCCATCCTGCAGTGGGTTGATAATGGCTGCAATTTACTTTTTTTTTTTTTTTTTTTACCTTTAGAATTTCCATGAAAGGTAATTAGGAGTACAGGACTGGAATTTTTTTTTTTAATATATACTAGAGGGCTTTGCTTGCCAACCCCTGCTGATGTAGACTCGAACGAGAAAACAGTCCTTTTCACTCTTTTAGCTCATTCCATCAATGCTTCTTTCTCTCTCTTCATAAATGTAGATTTGACCGAATTGTGGAAGTCTCTAATGGACATTAAACTCGTCGTTCCTTTTACCATGGCACCTCCTTATATTCGCATTGTATAAAGGCCGCCACCACTTTTGAAAGTCCTTGTTTTCAGCATTAAAAGATGTGAAGGCTTAAAGATTGTTGTAGACTCAATTGTTTTCTCGGAAGTGTCTCTCTTTTTCTGTGTTGTCAAACAAAGTCTTTAAAGTCTCGATAGGTATCTGCCATCAGCAAACATACCTTCCCTCCATGACAACACAAATATGCAGCTCTTCCGAGTTTGCCATGAAAAGATAATCTGCTGCAATGTTGACATTCATCTGCCAAATCACCTAAATAGCAATATGATACTACAGTGGTTTCTTCGTTATCAGGATCTTGTGAAAAATAAGATTCTAATTGCTCGGCTAACTTTATGCCTTCCTGTATACTTTTTAGTATAAAATTTGGAAGTTTAGAATTTTCATCTGCGCTATCATCCTCTGAATTGATTTGGTTTCCCTCCGATGTCATGTCCACCAAATTCGCTTCGCCAACCTTTTTCTACCGGTAATTCTTGAATGCCTTTAGTAATCATATCTTTTTTTTTTTTAATGCAGATTCTTGAATGAAAGGAGCCCAAAGTTCAAAAAGGGAGCTTCAAAAATGCTTAGTTACATAGGATGAAATTCACAAAGATTTATCAAGCAAAAGCAAACAAAACCAAATTACTGATTTTTTAAAGAAGGCAGAAGGTACACCTAATTCTGTTTTTACACGATAGATACGTTCCTGA